>NC_069501.1:400474355-400631855 GCF_027579735.1 Bombina bombina | reverse complement strand
CCTGTCCAATCCTTCCCATAGTATTACTAAAGATTGATGTTAGGGACACCCAGTCAAGCACTAAATGTTGGATTTTAGTCATACAGACTTGTCCATTCAAGCCTATACCAAGCATAGGGAGGTAGGAAACAAGGGGAAGCTCAGACATTATCAACCACTTTAACTAGAGCTATTGGAACATGCAGTTGTGTGACTTTTGTGTCTTTGTAAGCTTGTCATTAATTCAAATTCAATACATGTTCTGTTAGCATTGAAAGATAGGTCCTTTTAATTGTTAAAATTCTAAAAGATTTTTTGTTAAAATTAGTTGTTTATATTTCCTGTTCCAATTGGACATAACAGTAGCTATTCAGAATCTAATATTTGGCTGAAACCAATGCCTACATGAATTAAATTCAGCCAAACTGAATGTTGGCAAAAATCTGAAACAAATCTTTTGGACGAAACAAATGTTTGGCCCATTCACTTCTCTGTAGGAAAGCCAAAAATAAACTTCAATGATTCAGATACAGCATATATTTTTAAGACACTTTTAAATACTTCTATTATCAAATGTACTTTGTTCTTTTAGTATCCTTTGTTAAAAAAAGAATATGTACATAACCTCAACAACAGCAGTCCATTGCTAGCAGCTATCTCCTGATTGGTGGCTTATCTGTACCCCAGTAGTGCATTGCTACTCTGGAGCTGAGTTTAACTATGGGCCAAAGTTATAGCTCGCTTATTAACCCGATGAGCACAAAAAGCAGAATTTAGAATATTTTGCGCACGATAACCTATTACTCCATAGAAGTCACCCCACTCATACGCTAACCCCAATGCATATTCTCAAGTGAGCTAACGCAACATTAAAATTTGAATATTTCACATTCTAATGTTCTTCACATAAAAGAATATGTTCTATTTATTCATAATTACATATTTCTAAATATATCTGATAGCATTTTGGTATTATTATCGGTTATTTGTAGAGCGCCAACAGATTCTGCAGCGCTATAAACATAGGCGGTATACAAGGTAGCCATTATAGGGAGCAAATGGGTAGAGGACCCTGACTAGGGTCGCACTGTTGTAGTTAGCTCTTATGTAGGTGATCTGCAAGCAGTTGGGTTCTTAGGTTTACATTCTAAGAGGGTTCATGGCGGATAGCAATGAAGGAGAGGAAATAGTATTAGGAAAGGTTAGTGTAGGTTGTATGCATCCCTGAACAGAAAAGTCTTTAGGGAGTGCTTGAAGCTTTCAAAACTAGGGGAGAGTCTTATGGAGTGAGGCAGATAGTTCCACAAGTTGGGAGCCAGTCTGGAGAAGTCATGTAAACGGGAATGTGAGGAGGTAACAAGAGAGGAGGAGAGTAGGAGGTCGTGAGCAGATCGAAGTGGACGGGAGGGAGATTATCTTGAGACAAGGTCTGAGATATAGAGGGGAGCAGTGCAGTTGAGGGCTTGTATGTCAGAGTCAGAATTTTGTGTTTAATCCTGGAGGTAAGAGGAAGCCAGGGAAGGGATTGGAAGAGAGGTGCAGCAGATGAAGAGCAATGTGTAAGGAAGATGAGTCTGGCAGAGACATTCATTATGGATTGTAAAGGAGCTAGACGACAGCTAGGGAGACCAGAGAGGACGGAGTTGCAGTAGTCAAGGCAGGAAAGGATGAGAGAGCGGATTAAAATCTTAGTTGTGTCTTGTGTAAGGGAATGTCTAATTTTAGAGATGTTTTTAAGGTGGAAGTGGCAGGATTTAGCCAAGGCCTGAATGTGAGGAGTGAAAGAAAGATCTGAGTCAAATGTGACCCAAGACAATATAAATATATATATATATATATATATATATATATATATATATATATATATATGTATATATATGTATATATATATATATATATATATATACTGTATGTATATATATATATATATATATATATATATATATATAAAATATATAGATATATACAGATATATATGTATAGGAATATCTATTTATAAATAGATAGAACATATTCTGCTATGTGCAGAACACAGGAATGTGAAATATTTACAGTAAATACACAGTATAACAGTTTATTAAAAATGAATACTGGATAAATATGATCTACTTAACTGCCAAGGGCAGAGTTTTTACAAGAGTCTTTTCTGTTAATATAAAATGCAAAAATGTTTCTATTCAAAATTGAAATGCACTTGTGTACATTTCAGTTTTGTCTCTAATATCCCTTTAAGTAGACTACACACTTGCTTTTGTTTTATCCAATAGGTCAAGACCCCAGAGGTTAATGAAATACATTTTTCACACACTTATTCAGTATCTCCCTTCCAGTTCCATTGCTTGATTCTATTATGTGGCAGATGTGAAGTCTTGTCAAATAGAAGCTGACAAGCACTGATATAAGGTTCTATCCTCACAAAATGCCATTTTTGCAAAACCCTCTTCCATATCAAGCCCACTCCTTTTTGTGCAAGCACACAGTCAAGACATTACAATGTATTGTTAATATCTCTTTAATACCTGTCATATACTGGAGCTCAGAAGATGAAGACCTCACAATGCATTTCCTACAAAATATGAATACTATTCTGTTGAAAAAATAATCATGCTGTCAGACTATTGACAAACTTTGAAGAGTAATTATATTGTTGTTTAATAGAAAATGCATGTTGTTTATTTGTTAAATGATGATGATTAATGTATGTCTGCAGTATGCTGACAATGTGTGTCACAGAATTATGGTGTGTCAAAGTATACATTGCATGTATGCTCATTGGATTCTGGGAATTTTATTTTAGAAAATATATTGCTGCATACTGAGGTACAGTATACTGAACAACTAGCACATGCTGCAGAAACAGAAATAGTATTCTGTAATCAGTTCAATATATTCCATTTCATATCATGGAGAGATTAAATTCATTTAAGTACTTTGCTGCCATCTGCAGGCCAGATTATAAGATACAATAATTTAATTATTTATGTAGAAAACTTAAATTTTTCTAATGTCACACACCTCTATAAAACATGATGAATGATTATTTAATATACAATATTTATTTCACCAGTTACAGTTTTTGAAGCAGTATAAACTTTTCAACTTTAACTGCTGTTTGGAAAATGTAATCTGTTTTCATAAGGGTGTTTGTCACACGTAATGGTGATTCATTGCACTGGGTCTTCAGATAGTAACATCATTTTTAATTACATTTATTAAATATTTTATTTTGCATAAGTAAAAAAAACATACTTTTTACTAATTATGAATAGGAGGAAGAAATACAGTTTATTCTGTTATATTCCCTAATGTAACTGCAAGTATAGGGGAGAAGCATCAAATATGGACTTAAAGGCACTGTAAAGTCAAAATAAAATTTCCATGATTCTATGGAAGGCAGCAATACAATACTGGGAGCTAGCTCCCGATTTGTGGTTGCACATATATACCACTTGTCATTGGCTCAACCAAAGTATACCAGTAGAATGAAGCAATATTGATAACAGAAGTAAATTGGAAAGTTATTTACAAGTGTATGCTCTATATGAATCAGGAAAGAAAATTGGGGAGTTTGTGTCCCTTTAATTACTTTTACAGAAGTCCATGATGCTGGAGTTTTGAACTTGGACCTCCAATCGAGTTTTTTTTTTCAGTTTTTTTTTTGCAGCAAGTATCCCTGCAAGCAAATAACCTTGTGATGCCACAGGAAAAGAAATATTAGATTGCATCTTTGACAAAAGAGAACAGAAATCTGTGGAGACACCTGGCCCGCAATCCGATATAAATCGTCGCCTGCAAAAGCCGGCGACGCCAAAATTTGTGCTGGTTTGTAATCACATATACTGCGTAACATAGAAGTTACGCTCGTATATTTCTGCCTTCGGCCGTAGTTTTTTGGCCCATAGACAGGTATACCAAACCAGCGCAGTTTGGTATCCAATATACAGCGTAAGGACTTACGTAGCGAAAATGGAGAAATCTTACTCCATTTTCACCTCGCCACAAATTGCAGGTGTAGTAAGCTTTACGCTGTGTATTGGAACACCTAACGCATGCGCAATGTCTATCTACCTGTCAACCGCAATCCCCCGCCGCAATCCCTAATAAAGTGTTTACCCCCTAAACCGCCGCTCCCGGACCCCGCCGCCACCTTCATTAAATGTATAACCCCCTAATGTGAGCCCCCTACACCGTCGCCACCTACATTAAAATTATTAACCCCTAATGTAATCCCCCTACACCGCCGCCATCTATATTAAAATTATTACCCCCTAATCTAATCCCCCTACACCGCCGCAACCTATATTAAATTAATTAACCCCTAATCTAATCCCCCTATACCGCTGCCACCTATATTAAATTAATTAACCCCTAAAATACTAAAATTTCCCTACCACTAAACCTAAGTCTAACCCTACAAATAGCCCTGAAAAGGGCTTTTTGCGTGGCATTTCCCCAAAGTAACCAGCTCTATTGCCAGCCCTGAAAAGGGCTTTTTGCGGGGCATGCCCCAAAGTAATCAGCTCTTTTACCAGCCCTTAAAAGGGCTTTTTGCGGGGCATTGTCACAAAGTAATCAGCTCTTTTGCCTGTAATCTAAATCCCCCTATACCGCCGCCACCTATAATAAATGTATTACCCCCTAATCTAATCCCCCTACACCGCCGCCACCTATAATAAATGTATTAATAGAATAAGAGTTACTGTAATTCTATTGGCTGATTAGAATAGCCAATAGAATTACAGTAGCTCTTATTCTATTGGCTATTCAAATCAGCCAATAGAATTAAAGTAGCTCGCATCCGATTGGCTGATTTGAATTTGAAGGCTCAAATCAGCCAATAGGAATTCAAGGGACGCCATTTTTAATTGCGTACCTTGAATTCCTATTCAGTGTACGGCGGCGATCGTATGAAGAGGATCCTCCACGCTCCGGCTCCGGTCTTCAGTTCCAGCGGTCTTCAGTTCCAGCGTCACCAATCTTCAGTTCCAGCATCGCCGGTCTTCAGTTCCAGATGGACGGTCTTCAGCTCCGCGGTCATCGATCTTCAACTCCTCCGCTCCGCGCCGGCTGGATCCTGAAAGAAGAAGAGGTCGCCGCATGGAACAGGACCTTCTCCGCCGGTCTTCAGGACAGGTAAGGAGCACTTGGGGGTTAGACTTAGGTTTTTTAAGGGGGGATTGGGTAAGTTAGAGTAGGGGTATGTGGGTGGTGGGTTGTAATGGGGGGGTTGTTGTTTTTTTTACAGGCAAAAGAGCTGATTACTTTGGGGCAATGCCCCACAAAAGGCCCTTTTAAGGGCTGGTAATAGAGCTGATTACTTTTGTAATTTAGATTAGGGTAGGGACATTTTTTATTTTGGGGGGCTTTGTTATTTTATTAGGGGGCTTAGAATAGGTGTAATTAGCTTAAAAATCTTGTAATCTTTTTTTATTTTTTGTAATTTAGTGTTTGTTTGTTTTTGCAATTTAGTTTAGTTAATTTAATTGTATTTTAGTTTAGATATTTGTAGTTTATTTAATTTATTGATAGTGTAGGTGTATTTGTAACTTAGGTTAAATTGGTAATTATTTTAACTAGGTAGCTATTAAATAGTTATTAACTATTTAATAGCTATTGTACCTAGTTAAAATAAATACCAAGTTACCTGTAAAATAAATATAAACCCTAAAATAGCTACAATGTAATTATGAATTATATTGTAGCTATCTTAGGGTTTATTTTATAGGTAAGTATTTAGTTTTAAATAGGAATAATTTAGTTAATATTATTAATATTATTTAGATTTATTTCAATAATAATTAAGTTAGGGGTGTTAGAGTTAGATAGGGTTAATATAGTTAATATATATAATATAATAACTATATTAACTATATTAACCCTAATATAATTAGGGTTAATATAGTTAATATAGGTGGCGGCGGTATAGGAGGGATTAGATTAGGGGTTAATATATTTAATATAGGTGGCGGCGGTATAGGGGGATTAGATTAGGGGTTAATATATTTAATATAGATGGTCCCGGTGTAGGGGAATTAGATTAGGGGGTAATATATTTAATATAGGTGGTGGCGGTGTAGGGGGATTAGATTAGGGGTAATATATTTAATATAGGTGGCGGCGGTGTAGGGGGATTAGATTAGGGGGTAATACATTTATTATAGGTGGCGGCGGTATAGGGGGATTTAGATTACAAACAAAAGAGCTGATTACTTTGTGACAATGCCCCGCAAAAAGCCCTTTTAAGGGCTGGTAAAAGAGCTGGTTACTTTGGGGAAATGCCACGCAAAAAGCCCTTTTCAGGGCTATTTGTAGGGTTAGACTTAGGTTTAGTGGTAGGAAAATTTTAGTATTTTAGGGGTTAATTAATTTAATATAGGTGGCGGCAGTATAGGGGGATTAGATTAGGGGTTAATTAATTTAATATAGGTTGCGGCGGCGGTATAGGGGGATTAGATTAGGGGTTAATTAATTTAATATAGGTGGCGGCGGTATAGGGGGATTAGATTAGGGGTTAATTAATTTAATATAGGCGGCGGTGTAGGGGGCTCACATTAGGGGTTAAAATTGTTTAAATAGGTGGCGGCGGTGTAGGGGGATCATATTAGGGGGTAATATAGTTTAAATAGGTGGCGGCGGTGGAGGGGGATCATATTAGGGGGTAACATAGTTAATGTAGGTGGTGGTGGGGTAGGGGGCTCACATTAGGGGGTAAAACATTTAATGTAGCTAGCGGCGGTGTAGGGGGCTCAGATTAGGGGGTAATATAGATAATGTAGCTGGCGGCGGGGTCCGGGAGCGGCGGTTTAGGGGTTAATATATTTATTGTTAGGAGTGAGAGGGGGGGATTGAGGATAGAGGGGTGTACGTGTCGGGCTATGTTTGGGAGGCGTGTTAGACAGTAATGGGAGATTTAATAACTTAGTCAGGTTTTTTATGCGGCGGCAGTTTCTAAAGTACTGGCGACTCCAGAAATTTGTACTTACGCAGATTTCTGGACATCACTGGTTTGTCAGACTTATGGCACTTTAGCATCTGACGGTGCCGTATAAGTGATAGCTCGAGTTGCGAGCTGAAACTACGAAACCTGCGCCGTATATCGGATCGTGGCCCAGGTCCCTACATTTTATTTATTTTCATAAGGACAATTTTTTTTCCCATGGACTTACGGAAAACTAAACCATAGGTGCAAAATCAATATAGAGTTTTACTTTAATTTTAGCAAGTACAGTTTGTTCAGGTGAGATTATGTTACAATAATTCATACCTCATTTACCACCTTTATTCATTTTCATTTGTCACATTATTTTTTACCATATTGTTATACTCTCCTCCTAATATTTCTCTTTAGCTCAAGTCTTTTTCATACACTTGCAGAGGAATGCAGAGCTTTAAAGGGACGTTAAACACAACATAAATACCACTTTAGGGACATGTTATCCAAGAGTCATTGGTGTATATATATAAATAAAGTTTTATTGTAGTAAAAACAAACGAAGACCGACAAACCAGCAAGTGTTTGAAACCTCTTTATTTTTATTGTACTGCACCTTTTACTGGTCTTTGTATACACAGATTGGGTTAAGATTACAAGTGGAGCGCTAAATTATCGCGCTCACGCAAATGGGCAAATTTGCCCAGTTGCGGGAGCGCGATAATTAACCAGCAATTACAAGTAGCAATTAGTGCTCTGAAAATTAAACAGAGATCTGATCTCTGGTTAATTTTCTAAAAATGCCCCAAATACCCTCAAAATAGAGGATATTATAGTTTTTTATTAAAAAAAACTACACAAGGCAGTTTTGGGGCTTTAAAGTTGATGGGAGTGGAGTGTTAGAAAAAAACGGCACTGAAAAGTAGCTTTACATTGCGGTCTTTGGGAACTGTATTAACATATACAGTACATATTTATGTATATAGTCATATACATATATATTTAAAAATGCTGCCCATCGCTGCGCTACTTACCCCTTTGCTGTACGAGGTTCTGATGCCGTCTCTGACAGCATCAGAACAAGGCTTCCATTAGAGCTTATAGAAGCACGCTCTTGTGAGCGCAATGCTTCCTAGCAATGCAAACACGAGCTTGCGTTCGCATTGAGACTTACTTGTAATACCAGCCCACATTATCATGCGTTGGTAGAGATGTCGCAAACCTAAAATTTTGCGTTCGCGAACGGCGGACACAAACTTCCACAACTGTTCGCGAACCGGGCGAACCGCCATAGACTTCAATAGGCAGGCGAATTTTAAAACCCACAGGGACTCTTTCTGGCCACAATAGTGATGGAAAAGTTGTTTCAAGGGTACTAACACCTGGACTGTGGCATGCCGGAGGGGGATCCATGGCAAAACTCCCATGGAAAATTACATAGTTGATGCAGAGTCTGGTTTTAATCCATAAAGGGCATAAATCACCTATCATTCCTAAATTTTTTGGAATAACGTGCTTTAAAACATCAGGTATGATGTTGTATCGATCAGGTAGTGTAAGGGTTACGCCCGCTTCACAGTGACAGACCAAACTTAAAGGGACAGTCTACACCAGAATTTTTATTGTTTTAAAAGATAGATAATCCCTTTATTATTATTAGTGTGAAGGAAACTGACTGCTATTATTTAACACAGTCAACAAAGTGTTGTTTTTTTTTAAATCTACACTACTGTTACACCACATATGAGTTGCACTGGGGTGACACTGTGCCCTGGCAGGCAGGCACTTAAACGCACACGTGTGAAGGAAACTGATTGCTATTATTTAACACAGTCAAAAAAGTGTTTATTTTTTTTTTTTAAATCTACACTACTGTTACACCAGATATGAGTTGCACTGGGGTGACACTGTGCCCTGGCAGGCAGGCACTTAAACGCACACGTGTGAAGGAAACTGACTGCTATTATTTAACACATAAAAAAAAGTGTTGTTTTTTTTAAATCTACACTACTGTTACACCAGCTATGAGTTGCACTGGGGTGACACTGTGCCCTGGCAGGCAGGCACTTAAACGCACACGTGTGAAGGAAACTGACTGCTATTATTTAACACAGTCAAAAAAGTGTTGTTTTTTTAAAATCTACACTACTGTTACACCACATATGAGTTGCACTGGGGTGACACTGTGCCGTGGCAGGCAGGCACTTAAACGCACACGTGTGAAGGAAACTGACTGCTATTATTTAACACAGTCAAAAAAGTGTTGTTTTTTTTAAATCTACACTACTGTTACACCGGATATGAGTTGCACTGGGGTGACACTGTGCCCTGGCAGGCAGGCACTGAAACGCACACGTGTGAAGGAAACTGAGTGCTATTATTTAACACAGTCAAAAAAGTGTTGTTTTTTTTTAAATCTACACTACTGTTACACCACATATGAGTTGCAATGGGGTGACACTGTGCCCTGGCAGGCAGGCACTTAAACGCACACGTGTGAAGGAAACTGACTGCTATTATTTAACACAGTCACAAAAGTGTTGTTGTTTTTTAAATGTACACTACTGTTACACCAGATATGAGTGGTGGCACTGGGCAAGTGGGCACAGTATACGCTGTGAGCCTGACACACACGCTGGCAGGCAGGAAGGCAACTGCAATTAGATTACACAGGAAAAAAAAAAAAAAGCAGCCCTAAAAAGGGCTTTTAGGGGTGCTGTCCTTACAGCAGAGATCAGATGAGTCCTTCAGGACTGTAGTGGACACTGAATACACTAGCCTAGCTATAGATTTCCCTACTAAATCAGCAGCAGCTACACTGTCCCTCCTCTCACTAACAATGCAGCTTCCGAATGAATCTAAAATGGATGCTGTCCAGGAGGTAGGAGGGTCTGGGAGGGAGGGTCTGTGCTGATTGGCTGGAATGTGCCTGCGGACTGTGAGGTACAGGGTCAAAGTATTACTCAATGATGACGAATAGGGGGCGGATCGAACATTGCATATGTTCGCCCGCCGCGGGGAAAGCGAACATGCTATGTTCGCCGGGAACTATTCGCCGGCGAACAATTCGCGACATCACTATGCGTTGGTATTACAAATTGGAGTGCTAATATCGCTTGCATGCAAGCAATATTTATAGTTCCACTTGTAATCTAGCCCATTGTATTTTACATGAGTTGATTATATTTTAAATTCGGCAACTAAAATAAAAAAAATATATATTTTAAAAAAAAAACACTACTTAAATACTATTTATGATGATTAAAAACAAAGATTACCATGAGAATAATACACATCTGTTTTTATTACATTAGTTGTTTAACACTTTAGTAACCAGAGCATTTTTCAATTTCTTAACGTTAAGGACCAGGGCTATTTTTACATTTCTGAGGTGTTTGTGTTTAGCTGTAATTTTCTTCTTACTCATTTACTGTACCCACACATATTATATACCATTTTTCTCGCCATTAAATGGACTTTCTAAAGATACCATTATTTTCATTATATCTTATAATTTACTATAAAAAAATGATAAAATATGATGAAAAAATGGAAAAAAACACTTATCTAACTTTGACCCCCAAAATCTGTTACACATCTACAACCACCAAAAAACACCCATGCTAAATAGTTTCTAAATTTTGTCCTGAGTTTAGAAATACCCAATGTTTACATGTTCTTTTGCAGGTTATAGGGCAATAAATACAAGTAGCACTTTGCTATTTCCAAACCATTTTTTTTTTTTTTTTTTAAAAATTAGCAATAGATACATTGGAACAATGATATCTGTCAGGAATCCCTGAAAACCCTTCACATGTATATATATTTTTTAGTAGACAACCCAAAATATTGATCTAGGCCCATTTTGGTATATTTCATGCCACCATTTCACAGCTAAATGCGATCAAATAAAACAATTGTTAACTTTTTCACAAACTTTAGGTTTCTCACTGAAATTATTTACAAACAGCTTGTGCAATTATGGCACAGATGGTTGTAAATGCTTCTCTGGGATCCCCCTGGTTCAGAAATAGCAGACATATATGGCTTTGGGATTGCTTTTTGGTAATTAGGTGGCCGCTAAATGCCGCTGCGCACCACACTTTTATTATGCCCAGCAGTGAAGGGGTTATTTAGGTAGCTTGTAGGGTTAATTTTAGCTTTAGTGTAGAGATTAGTCTCCCACCTGACACATCCCACCCCCTGATCCTTCTCTGACCCTTCTCAAACAGCTCTCTTCCCTTCCCCACCCCTTAGGTCACCCCCATCTTAAGTACTGGCAGAAAGTCTACCAGTATAAAAAATAACGTTTTTTTTAGTTTTTTTTTTAAATGTATTATATATTTTCTGCAGTATAGGATCCCCCCTTACCACCCAAACTCCATGAGCCCCCCAAACAGCTCTCTATCCCTCCCCCCTCTACCTATTTGCCGCCATCTTAGGTACTGGCAGCTGTCTGCCAGTACCCAGTTTGCTCTAAATTAGTGGGGGGGTTTTAAAAAAAAATAAAAAAACTTTTTTCTGTAGTGAAGCTGCCCCCCCCTCATAAGCATACCCCCCTCCCAGATCCCTTTCCAGGCACAGATCCCACATAGGATACCCCTCTCCTCCTTCCCCCTCCTCCCTCCTTCCTACTCACTGCTGTGCTGTAACGTGATGTAGCAGTCCTTCCCACTCCCGCCCCCCTTCACACCCCTTCCTGTCCTCCTCCCTCCTCCTGCCTTCTCCAGCTATGGGCAGCCCACCTCCCTCCAAGTCCTCCCACACCACCAATGATTGGCACCATCGCTGGCCGATGCAGTGAGGGCCACAGAGTGGCCCACTCTGCATCGGTTACTGCCTAAAGGGTATTGCACGATGCCTCAATATTGAGGCATTGCTGCAATACCCTGAGAGTGGCTGGAAGTGATCGCGATTAATTCCAGTGCTCCGTTTAACTGAGGACATGCTATGTACGTCCTTGGTCATTAACTTTAGTTTTTTTGAGGACGTACATATCACGTCCTTGTTCCTTAAGGGGTTAAATATTGCAAAACTAAGCGTAAAGATTCAGTGTCCATAAAACAATGGGAGCAGCCATGTTGTATCTTAAGTTTCCTTCTTTACTGAGATAGGGACAATTATAAATGTGTCACTAGAGTGTACAACTACCTGCCACTTTCATCTGTCTCTATTTTTAGAGGGACAGCCCTTACTTCTGAGATCTGACCTGCTGTCCCTCTGAGAAAGCCGTATGTCCTGATTTGCAGAATTTTCCTTAGCCCCACCCATAGACAGCCCAGATATGTAGACAAAACCAGTCACAACAGCACAAAATAAAGTCCTATGACTGCCAAACTGATCTCACTGCGTAGTCAGTATTAATATCTGAAGACCATTCGATATTATGCTCTATATACTGGAAGAAAGTAAACTGAGTACTTACTGCCAGCCCTTACTCTGTATTGGTGTTCACAGTTAAACCACTGCATCCCAATGCTCCATACCTGACCCCGTATTACTGGAGAGCCACTGTTCAGTGCCTGCCCCGGAGATCAAATTGTGAAACATGGCACGCACCACTAACCTGTACCCCACGCTGCTGGTCATTCCACGGTTTCCAGACCCGAAGAGTTCTATAAAAACCCCTCCTACCTCACACATACCTCAGTGTACTGTATAGCAAAGCAACATGAGGTAAGAAAAATGAATAAGAGCCATAAAATGGAGCAGGGAAAAAAGTTGTGCTGAAGAAAAAAACTAACCCCGAAAAATCACAAGGGTGGGGTCTCGTAGGGTCTCATCACCATGAAAGCAATTAATTTATCAGATAAGCATAAATGATGTTTTCTTTCATTTGGGTGGTGAGAGTACACAATCCATTACTATTGGAAACTAATTATCAAGCTGTGAAGTCCACTTGTAATAACATGAAGGGAGGAATTTATAAAACATATTTTTTCACTGAAAAAATAAATCTGCATTCCCAATAATATATATATATATATTTTTGAAAGCCCAAGAAGTGGCAACTGACCTAGTAGAATGAGCAGTAATCTGCTGCGGTGGAGGCTGATCTGCCTTCAAATACGCTTTTTGAATACAAATTTTAACCTAGAGGCCAAAAAACAGCAGAAGCCTTCTGACCCTTCATAGGACCAGAAAAAAAGAACAAACAAATTAGAAGTTTGTCTAAAGACCTTAGTAACATCAATGTAATATTTCAATGCCCTAACAACAGCCAAATAATGCAAAAATCTCTCTGAAGCATTTTTAGGATTAGGACACAAAGAAGGAACAACAACCTCTCTGCTAAACTTGTCTGAAGAAAGAACCTAAGGCATAAAATCAAATGAGGTCCATAAAACAGCCTTATCCTGATGAAAAATCAGATGAGTATCACAAGAAAGAGCAGATAACTCAGAAACTCTTCTAGCAGAAGAAATAGTCAAAAGAAATAACACTTTCCAAGAAAGTAGTTTAATGTTGATAGGTTCAAAAGATGAAGTCTGCAAAACCCTTAACACAAAGCTAAGATTCTATGGAGGAGAAATTAGCTTGATTACAGGTTTAATATAGATGGACCAGAGCCTGAACAAAACTATGAACATCAGGATGATTAGCAATTTTTAGCAAAATCCTAGGAATTCTGAAAGAATGCCAAGAAAAAACATGATCTATACACCAAGAAATAAAGTCCACCCAGACCTTGTGATAGATCCTCCTAGTTACAGGCTTACAAGCCTTAATCATAGTCTTATCCACAGAATCAGAGAAACCCTATGTTTAAGGACTAAAATTTAAATTTTCATGCCATCAAGTTCCGAGACTTGAGATCCAGATGAAAAATGGACCTTGAGACAGAAGGCCTGACCGTAGAGGCAGAGGCCAAGGAGGACAACTGGTCATCTTAACCAGATCCACAACAAATCCTGCAAGGCCACGCTGGAACAATCAGGATTACAGACGAGTTTTCTAGGCTTATCTTGGAAATTACTCTGGGTAGAAGTGCCAGAGGTGGAAACAGATAAGCAAGAGCTGCTGGTGCAACGCCGCCCCCTGCAGACTCGCGGCCAATAAGCCGCCAGCAGGGGTGTCAATCAACCCGATCGTACTCGATCGGGTTGATTTCCGGCGATGTCTGTCCGCCTCCTCAGAGCAGGCGGACAGGTTATGGAGCAGTGGTCTTTGCTGCTTCATAACTGCTGTTTCTGGTGAGCCTGCAGGCTCACCAGAAACACGGGGCATCAAGCTCCATTCGGAGCTTGATAAATATGCCCCATATTGTCAGAATTAAACAGCTTTATTTTCATTGCAGTTTTTAGTCTGATTTGAGCATATATTGATGTTACACACACCTACCGATTGCTAGTAGACTAGACAATTTCGTATCCCCTCATTTTTATTATCTGTAACTTTTTATTGTTTATTTTCACTTAATCCGTGCTTTTATTTAGCACTGTTTCCTCTTTTTGGTATAGCAGCATTACGCTTGGAGAATGAAAGCCCAAAATTCTCAGAGTTACATTATATAAAAATGGCATACAATAAATAATAAAACTATATTGTATTTTTTTACGACATATAATAAAACATTTTATATTACAATATCAAAGTGTTTTATGTTCCTTTAATGGGACATAAAACTCAAAATGTAATTCCCTATATCGGGCTAGATTACAAGCAGAGGATTACTTACTGCACTCACTGTGTTATTTTATGCTCTGCCTCGTGCAATAAGTAGCACCCATTTTGGTATAACAAATCATTGGTAAAAAAATGTTTTTAACGATAGACTTGTTTCATACAAGCTAACTGTTGTGTCTTCAATGCACAGATAATCCACTAGGGATATCACTTTTAAAAACATTACTACACCTGAACCCCCATCTCAAATACCCCTAAACTGCTACAACCCCATGACACAGAAACTATCAAAGTAGAAGGATGTAGGCGCTGCAGACAAATACTTTGCAAAAAATCCACAAGTTTATTGTAAAAAACACGATAAATACCAATACAAAAGTTCATGGTTAGATCCAAAAAAAGTGAACTTACAGACATGCAAGTTTATGAGACAAAGGCTTTGGCCTCTAGTTATCAAGCCGTCAACCGCAAATACTCTGGAATTCTGCAGCGTATTTCTGGCGAGGCTGATTCACCATTGTTATCAAGCCCTACTGCCCGGCAAAAGTAGAATATAGTGACGTAACCTACGATCTGCTGGACTCAGTCCGACACAGATCGATGGTTACGTCACTACAGATGTTCCGAACGCAAGTTCGGCACAATCTGACTACTTTTGGTAGTTATCAAACTACAACCAGGTACGCTCGCCACTATTCCGGCCCAGCGTACCTGGATTTCAATCCGCCGCCCTGGAGGCGGCGGATCCCATAGGAATCAATGGGAGTCTGACCATAGCGAAAGCTTATGTTCGCTGCTGCCCGATATCCCATTGATTCCTATGGGAAGTGTCTGCACCTAACACCCTAACATGTACCCCGAGTCTAAACACCCCTAATCTGCCCCCCCCCTACTTGTTAACCTCTAAACCGCTGCTCCCAGACCCCGCCGCAACTATAATAAACATGTTAACCCCTAAACCGCCGCTCCCGGACCCCGCCACCACCTACATTATACATATTAACCCCTAATCTTCCGCACCCTATACCGTCGCCACCTACATAAACTTATTAACCCCTATTCTGCTGATCCTGGACCCCGCCGCAAATAAATACATTGTTTAACCCCCTAAACCGCCACTCCCGGACCCCGCCGCCACCTATATTAAAGTTATTAACCCCTATCCTGACCCCCCTATATTAAAAATATTAACCCCTAAACCTAAGTCTAACACTAACCCTAACCCCCCCTAACTTAAATATTATTTAAATAAATCTAAATAATATTACTCGTATTAACTAAATTAATCCTATTTAAAACTAAATACTTACCTGTTAAATAAACCCTAAGATAGCTACAATATAACTAATAATTATATTGTAGCTATTTTAGGATTTATTTTTATTTTACAGGCAACTTTGGATTTATTTTAACTAGGTACAATAGTTAGTTATTAACTATTTAATAACTACCTAGTTAAAATAAATACAATTGTACCTGTAAAATAGAATGGACCTCGCATTCTATTGGCTGATCCAATGAGCCAATCGGATTGAACTTCAATCAGATTGGCTGATTACATCAGCCAATCTGATTTTTCCTACCTTAATTCCGATTGGCTGATAGAATCCTATCAGCCAATCGGAATTCGAGGGACGCAACTTTGGATGACGTCCCTTAAAGGAACCTTCATTCGTCATTCAGTCGTCGGTTGAAGAGGATGGCTCCGCGTCGGCTCCTTTGAAGATGGCTCCGCTCCACTCCGGATGGATGAAGATTGAAGACGCCGCCTGGATGAAGACTTCTACCGGATGAAGGACCTCCTCTGCGCACCTTGGATGAAGATTTCGGCCCGGTTGGGTGAAGACAGCTCCAGGTAGGGAGATCTTCAGGGGGTTAGTGTTAGGTTTTTTAAGGGGGGTTTGGTGGGTTAGAGAAGGGGTATTTGGGTGGTGGGTTTTAATGTTGGGGGGTGTATTTTTTTTAAAGGTAAAAGAGCTGATTACTTTGGGGCAATGCCCCGCAAAAAGCCCTTTTAAGGGCTGGTAAAAGAGCTGATTACTTTGTAATTTAGACTAGGGTAGGGCATTTTTTATTTTGGGGGGCTTTATTATTTTATTAGGGGGCTAAGATTAGGTGTAATTAGTTTAAACTTCTTGTAATTCTTTTTTATTTTCTGTAATTTAGTGTTTGTTTGTTTTTGTACTATAGTTTAGTTTATTTAATTTAATTTAATTTTAGGTAATTGTAGGTAATTTATTTAATTTATTTAATGATAGTGTAGTGTTAGGTTTAATTATAACTTAGGTTAGGATTTATTTTACAGGTAATTTTGTAAGTATTTTAGCTAGGTAGCTATTAAATAGTTAATAACTATTTAATAGCTATTGTACCTAGTTAAAATAAATACAAAGTTGCCTGTAAAATAAAAATAAATCCTTAAATAGCTACAATATAATTATTAGTTATATTGTAGCTATCTTAGGGTTTATTTTACAGGTAAGTATTTAGTTTTAAATAGGAATAATTTAGTTAATAATAGTAAGTGTTTTTTAGATTTATTAAAATAATATTAAAGTAAGGGGGGTGTTAGTGTTAGACTTAGGTTTAGGGGTTAATAAGTTTAATATAGGTGGCGGCGGGGTCCGGGAGCAGCGGTTTAGGGGTTAATGAGTTTACTGTAGGTTGCGGCGGTGTAGTGGGGGGCAGGATAGGGTTTAATAACTTTAATATAGGTGGTGGTGGGCTCCGGGTGCGGCGGTTTAGGGGTTAAACAATTTATTTAGTTGCGGCGGGGTCTGGGATCCGCAGGATAGGGGTTAATAACTTGAATATAGGTGGTGGCGGTGTAGTGGGGGCAGGATAGGGGTTAATAGGTATAATGTAGGTGGCGGCGGGGTCTGGGAGCGGCGGTTTAGGGGTTAATACACTTATTATAGTTGCGGCGGGGTCCAGGAGCGGTGATTTAGGGGGTAATAACTTTATTTAGTTGTGGGGGGCTCCGGGAGCGGCGGTTTAGGGGGTAAAACAGTATAGTTAGTGTGGGTGCTTAGTGACAGGCTATAAAAAAAGCTGAGAAGAAGCCGATGAGCAGCGAGATCAATGACTGTCAGTTAACAACAGTCCGCTGCTCATCGCTCCGTACTTGGTGCGCGGCTTCTTGACAGATTTTTTGATAACTTTGGCGAACATATTCAGGTCCTGCAATGGTAGGCGAGATTAGGTGAGCGTATTGGGCCGGTGAATGCAGGTAAGTAGACGGCTTCATAACTAGAGGCCTTTGTCTCACAAACTTGCATGTCTGTAAGTTCACTTTTGTTGGATCTATCCATGAACTTTTGTATTGGTATTTACCAGCAAACTTTTTTAGCAAACTGGTTCATCTGCTACATTGTTACGGCTCTCCAGGAGAGGTTAGCTTTACGGGCGTCTTTGTTTACACTTCCGGTTTACCGGTCATGGAGAGACCGAGTGCTGGAGCAGCTGGGACTGATTTCTACTACTCCCATGACACAGAACCCTACATTATTAACCCCTAACTGCTAACGCTCCAAGACTCTTTAATTTAAGAACCCCCTTACTTACTAATGCAGTTTTTTAAAATGTTGAAGGATTTGTATTGTATACTTCAGTACTCTACAACATTCTACACAGTGATTGCTTGCTTTATGCGGGCACTCAGTTAAATGTGTCAGAAATTGACCAAAGCAGATTTGATAAGATGAACATTCTCAGGCACTTTGTTCATGGACTGTACAACGAAGCAAATTCTTTATTTAAAAAAAGGCAGCTTTAAATAATTTTAAACATTTTGTATGCTGTTTTCTTATTATATTATGTTACCAAATAGCACTGGGGAAAACATGCAGAAAAAAAAGAACTTAACCCCTTAATGACCACAATGTACCCTGTATGTCACTGGTCGTTAAGGGTTTTTTCAGGACATAATAGCACAAGTCTAGCAAGAACACGCTATTAATGCCCTCCCTCCAGCAGGCTTTGTGGAATAGAGCAGTCTCAACGCTGGTGGCAAGACCACGCTATAAAACAATCAAGTCCCAAAAAAAGGCCAGCGACATACAGGGTACGTCGCTGGTCCTTAAGGGGTTAAGCAGGAAAAAAAACTTTAATAAAAAATTAAGCCCTTGAAAAACCAAACCGATAACTTAGATTCTTACTAATCTTTAGCAAATAAAATATCCCAAGATTGCCAAATTAGGGCATGCAATGTTTGCATTCAATTAATGTCCATTAAAAAGATTTTAATAGGAAATCTATAGTGGCTTAATTGAAAGACGTGCACTAGAAAATTAACTAGAGAGCTACCATGTGTTTTATTATAGTCTATTATATTAACTGAAACTCCGTATTTTCTAGAATCTAGATGCATAGAATGTTAGGACTGTTTTTCAAAATATATGTACAGACTCAAAACAGTGGCAAAAGATTGTGCCTTTATCTTAGTTGAAATCAATAGCCATATCAAAATCTATAGGCAAGGATTTTTACATTGTATATTATTAGCTAGAAATTTATTGTTCCTGTCTTATTTCTCTGCTTTTTACTAGAAAGATGTGCATTCGGCTTTATGCAAATTCAGCAAGTCGCACGATACACAAATAACCAAATACATTATTGGATGAAACAGACAAAAAATGAATGATTGCTTGACCAACTTGATTAATTAATTAATTTGTGTCATTTGGAACCAAAAAATGTGCAGGAAGAGGCAGAAGGAGCAATATTGTTTTGCTAATCAGTTCCGTTATTTGTAATGATGGCCAATCATGTTTCCATTGTCCTCTGTCCAATCCTAACATAGTAACATAGTAGATGAGGATTAAAAAAGACCGAAGTCCATCGAGTTCACCCTATACAAATCTAAAATACTTACAAAAGCTCCAGTTTAGCTTAAATGTTCCCACTAAAAGGTGACCCATTTCACTAGCAATCATATCCATGAATTTTGTTTCTAGACAGAAATGTATCCAAACACTTTTTAAATGCGTCTAGTGTATTGGCATTCACTACCTCCTTTGGTAATGAGTTCCACAATGTAATTGCTCTTACAGTGAAACAAAGTTTCTGTTGCAGGAGATTAAATCTCCTTTCCTCCAACCTTAAATTGTGACCACTTTTAATAGTTCAAATTCTAATAATGTAATCCTATTATGACTTCCTGTGGGCGGCATGCTACAATAGCTGCAAAATTCTGAAGATGAGTGGAGACTATGCTAAATATACTAGTTTGCAGCAAAAATCTTTTGCCATCTGCATGACCGTTTTTAGGGGCGGGCGAACGTTACATTGTGGGACTCCTACCGTGCTCTGAGCTTTAATCCTGATTCCTGATAGAAACCTTACAGTTCATATGCCATTCAGGTATAAATTACCTCCCCCTATAAAAAAAATGTCTTCCTTTATTTCTTTCTACCCAGTCTCTGCCAGAGAGTGCTGCTGTGAGACATGCAGCAACCCTTGTTAGTAGAAACAGGGTTAACTGTGTTCTGCATGATAACAGATTTAGGCACACTGTATAGTGGAGCAGGAGGTCACGCGGGCTGCTCTGTGCTTGTACTGTTTGTGTGAGCTGCTGGGGAGTCATTTATAGCTCTCCAAGAGGAATGGTAGATCAGGAATATGGGGTCTTCAAGTTTACTTTGTATACTGGTGGTAAGGCTGAGCTTCTTAAAGATGTAAACGTTTTTAGACCTCTCTCATTGGTGTAATAAAGTATTTATTGTCAGGTATTAATTTGGGTGCTACCCTGCATTTCTTTCAGATAATGCACCACTTTGCCCAGAAAATTGTTGCAGATACAAATGTTTAGGCATTCTCATGCTTATCTATTTTGTTTGTGTTGGTATGACAAAAAAGTGGAGAAAAAAATAGCAAAATCTGACACATTCCACGCAAAACTACAAAAATGGGCTCGACAAAATTATTGGCACCTTCTCAAAATTGTAAGAAAAAATTGCATTCCAAGTTTGTGATGCTCCTGTAATTTGTAATTAAACTCACCTGTATCAATTAACAGGTTCTGACAATATAGAAATCACACCGGCAAACAGTTAAAATGGTGAAAATTGTACTCAACTTTTCTGTTGTGTGTCTCTGTGTGCCACACCGAGCCTGAAGAAGAGAAAGAGCAACAAAGAATTGTCTGAGGATTTGAGAACAAAAATTGTGGAAAAGCATGGACAATCTCAAGGTTACAAGCCCATCTCCAGAGATCTTAATGTTCCTGTGTCCATTGTGTGCAATGTGGACGAAAGAGAAAAATGAATCAAAGATTGCAACAAAGAATTGTTCAAATGGTGGATAAAAATCATTGATCAACTTCCAGACAAATTCAAGCTGACCTTCAGGCACAGGGTACAAATGTGTCCGCTCGCACTAAACGTCACCATCTGAATGAAAATAGGCACTTTGGTAGGAGACCAGGAGGACCCCACTGCTAACACAGAAACATATAAAAGCCAGATTGGAGTTTGACAAAACTTACCTGAGGAAGCCAAGATCCTTTTGGGAGAATATGCTGTGGACAGACAAAACAAAATTACAGCTTTTTGTAAAAGCACATTGTTCTACTGTTTTTAGAAAAATAAATGAGGCTTTTAAAGAAAAGAACACATTCCCTACAGTCAAACATAGTTAACAGATTTTTTTAGGGTTGCTTTGCTGCTTCAGGCATTGGATGTCTTGACTGTGTGCATGGCATTACGAAATCTTAAGACTACCAAAGAATTCTGTGGTGCAATGTAGGGTCCAGTGTCAGAAAGTTGGGTCTCCGTCAGAGGTCATTGGTCTTACAGCAGGGCAATGACCCAAAGCACACATCAAAAAGCACCCAGAAATGGTTTAAGACAAAGCGCTGGAGAGTACTGAACTGACCAGCAATGAGTCCAGATCTCAATCCCATAAAGCACCTGTGGAGAGATCTCAAAACAGCAGTTGGGAAAAGGAACCCTTCCAATCTGAGAGCAGTTGGCGAAAGAAGAGTGCTCCAAAATTCCAGTAGAGAGGTGTAAGAAACTCATTGATGGTTACAGGAAGCGATTAATTTTAGTTATATTTTCCAAGGGATGTGCTACCAAATATTAAATTAAGTACATTTTTGGAGTTTTGTGTGGAATGTGTCAGATTTGGCTTTTTTCCTCCACTTTTTGTGTCATAACAATACAAACAAAAGAAATAAACATGAGAATGCCTAAATATTTGTAATTGCAACAATTTTTGGGGCGAAGTGGTGCATTATCTGACAGAAATGCAGAGGTGCCAATATTTTTGGCCATGATTCTATATATAAGAAGAAGCTGCTGGATGCTGAGCCAGGTCCTTGCTGGACTTCTTCCGGTCTCTCAAAGAAGAAACTCTGATAATCTTCTCATCAGATTTAGAAAGTTTTCTTGGCCTTCCAGTCCCTTTTTGTCTTTGACCTCTCCTGATTCTTCATATTTCTTTATAACCGCTTGAATACCACACCTTGAGTATACAGTTTGTTTGCTGATTTCCCTTTGATAGTGGCCTTGCTGATGCAAAAGTATGATTTTATGTCTGTCAAATAATGTGATCTTTGGCATTTTAAAAGGAATGATGTGATTCAAAGTTGGTCTTATTAGCAAGCTTCCAATTAATTAAAATCATACCACATGTGTATTTAATGCTCAAGCATGTCTTGCACATGCCTTGTGTAATAGACCTTTTTGACAGTCATTTTGACATGAAAAAGTAGGACAAACACAGGTGTTAGCAATGACATTTATTAGGGTTCAATTTCATTTAGGTTCCTGCTATTCATCAAGTGTAAGGGAGTTTTTTCTTTTGTTTAGTAATGCATACAAATGTATTTTCTGGATGTATTCTAATAAAGAGACTGAGAAATAATTATATATGGTCATTATACAATTGCTAAAACAACAAATCTAATGGTGGCCTAAGACTTTGCACATTACTGTATATAAATATATATATATATATATATGTGTGTATGTACAGTATCCCACAAAAGTGAGTACACCCCTCACATTTTTGTAAATATTTTATTATATCTTTTCATGTGACAACACTGAAGAAATTACACTTTGCTACAATGTAAAGTAGTGAGTGTACAGCCTGTAACAGTGTAAATTTGCTGTCCCCTCAAAATAACTCAACATACAGCCATTAATGTCTAATCTGTTGGCAACAAAAGTGAGTATACCCCTAACTGTAAATGTCCAAATTGGGCCCAACGTGTCAATAGTTTGTGTGGCCACCATTATTTACAGCACTGCCTTAACCCTCTTGGGCATGGAGTTCACCAGAGCTTCACAGGTTGCCACTGGATTCCTCTTCCACTCCTTCATGATGACATCATGGAGCTGGTGGATGTTAGAGAACTTGCGTTCCCCCACCTTCCATTTGAGGATGCCCCACAGATGCTCAATAGGATTTAGGTCTAGAGACATGCTTGGCCAGTGTGTGTGTGTGTGTATATATATATATATATACACTGTGTGCAGAATTATTAGGCAAATGAGTATTTTGACCACATCATCCACTGTATGCATGTTGTCTTACTCCAAGCTGTATAGGCTCGAAAGCCTGCTACCAATTAAGCATATTAGGTGATGTGCATCTCTGTAATGAGAAGGGGTGTGGTCTAATGACATCAACACCCTATATCAGGTGTGCATAATTATTAGGCAACTTCCTTTCCTTTGGCGAAATGGGTCAAAAGAAGGACTTGACAGGCTCAGAAAAGTCAAAAATAGTGAGATATCTTGCAGAGGGATGCAGCACTCTTAAAATTGCAAAGCTTCTGAAGCGTGATCATCGAACAATCAAGCGTTTCATTCAAAATAGTCAACAGGATCCCAAGAAGCGTGTGGAAAAACCAAGGCGCAAAATAACTGCCCATGAACTGAGAAAAGTCAAGCGTGCAGCTGCCAAGATGCCACTTGCCACCAGTTTGGCCATATTTCAGAGCTGCAACATCACTGGAGTGCCCAAAAGCACAAGGTGTGCAATACTCAGAGACATGGCCAAGGTAAGAAAGGCTGAAAGACGACCACCACTGAACAAGACACACAAGCTGAAACGTCAAGACTGGGCCAAGAAATATCTCAAGACTGATTTTTCTAAGGTTTTATGGACTGATGAAATGAGAGTGAGTCTTGATGGGCCAGATGGATGGGCCCGTGGCTGGATTGGTAAAGGGCAGAGAGCTCCAGTCCGACTCAGACGCCAGCAAGGTGGAGGTGGAGTACTGGTTTGGGCTGGTATCATCAAAGATGAGCTTGTGGGGCCTTTTCGGGTTGAGGATGGAGTCAAGCTCAACTCCCAGTCCTACTGCCAGTTTCTGGAAGACACCTTCTTCAAGCAGTGGTACAGGAAGAAGTCTGCATCCTTCAAGAAAAACATGATTTTCATGCAGGACAATGCTCCATCACACGCGTCCAAGTACTCCACAGCGTGGCTGGCAAGAAAGGGTATAAAAGAAGAAAATCTAATGACATGGCCTCCTTGTTCACCTGATCTGAACCCCATTGAGAACCTGTGGTCCATCATCAAATGTGAGATTTACAAGGAGGGAAAACAGTACACCTCTCTGAACAGTGTCTGGGAGGCTGTGGTTGCTGCTGCACGCAATGTTGATGGTGAACAGATCAAAACACTGACAGAATCCATGGATGGCAGGCTTTTGAGTGTCCTTGCAAAGAAAGGTGGCTATATTGTCACTGATTTGTTTTGTTTTTGAATGTCAGAAATGTATATTTGTGAATGTTGAGATGTTATATTGGTTTCACTGGTAAAAAATAAATAATTGAAATGGGTATATATTTGTTTTTTGTTAAGTTGCCTAATAATTATGCACAGTAATAGTCACCTGCACACACAGATATCCCCCTAAAATAGCTATAACTAAAAACAAACTAAAAACTACTTCCAAAACTATTCAGCTTTGATATTAATGAGTTTTTTGGGTTCATTGAGAACATGGTTGTTGTTCAATAATAAAATTAATCCTCAAAAATACAACTTGCCTAATAATTCTGCACTCCCTGTATATATATATATATATATATATATATATATATATATATATATATATATATATATATATGTATATATATATACATTATATGTATGTGTACATATATATATGTATGTGTATATACTATATATATATATATATATATGTGTGTGTGTGTATATATATATATATATATATATATATATATACTGTATATATATATAACATAATTTATGTAAGAATTTACCTGATAAATTCATTTCTTTCATATTGGCAAGAGTCCATGAGCTAGTGATGTATGGGATATAAAATCCTACCAGGAGGGGCAAAGTTTCCCAAACCTCAAAATGCCTATAAATACACCCCTCGCCACTCCCACAATTCAGTTTAACGAATAGCCAAGTAGTGGGGTGATAAAGAAAGGAGTAAAAAGCATCAACAAAGGAATTTGGAAATAATTGTGCTTTATACAAAAAAATCATTACCACCATAAAAAGGGTGGGCCTCATGGACTCTTGCCAATATGAAAGAAATTAATTTATCAGGTAAGTTCTTACATAAATTATGTTTTCTTTCATGTAATTGGCAAGAGTCCATGAGCTAGTGACGTATGGGATAGCAATACCCAAGATGTGGAACTCCACGCAAGAGTCACTAGAGAGGGAGGGAAAAAATAAAAACAGCCATTTTTCGCTGTAAAAAATTAATCCACAACCCAAAATATAAGTTTATTCTCATAAATAAAAAGAAAAACTTAAAACATAAGCAGAAGAATCAAACTTAAACAGCTGCCTGAAGAACTTTTCTACCAAAAACTGCTTCCGAAGAAGCAAATACATAAAAACGGTAGAATTTAGTAAATGTATGCAAAGAAGACCAAGTTGCTGCTTTGCAAATCTGAAATTTTAAGTAGCTTCAACAAAATATTTCAAAGCTCTTACCACATCCAAAGAATGTAAGGATCTCTCCAAAGAATTCTAAGGATTAGGACACAAGGAAGGGACAACAATTCCTTTATTAATGTTGTTAGAATTCACAACCTTAGGTAAGAATTTAAATGAAGTCCGCAAAACCGCCTTATCCTGATGAAAAATCAGAAAAGGAGATTCACAAGAGAGCAGATAATTCAGAAACTCTTCTAGCAGAAGAGATGGCCAAAAGGAACAGCACTTTCCAAGAAAGTAATTTAATGTCCAAAGAATACATAGGCTCAAAATGGAGGAGCCTGTAAAGCCTTCAAAACCAAATTAAGACTCCAAGGAGGACCAAAGCCTGTACAAAACAGTGAATATCAAGAAGCTTAGCAATCTTTCTGTGAAATAAAACAGAAAGAGCAGAGATTTGTCCCTTCAAGGAACTTGCAGACAAACTCTTATCCAAACCATCCTGAAGAAACTGTACAATTCTATGAATTCTGAAAGAATGCCAAGAGAATTTATGAGAAGAACACCATGAAAAATAAGTCTTCTAAACTCGATAATAAATCTTTCTAGAAACAGATTTATAAGCCTGTAAAATAGTATTAATCACTGAGTCAGAGAAACCTCTATGACTAAGCACTAGGCGTTCAAATTCCATACCTTCAAATTGAATAATTTGAGATCCTAATGGAAAAACAGACCTTGAGACAGAAGGTCCAGCCTTAATGGAAGTGGCCAAGGTTGGCAACTGGATGTCCGAACAAGATCCGCATACCAAAACCTGTGAGGCCATGCTGGAGCCACCAGCAACACAAATGATTGCTCCATGATGATTTTGGAGATCAATCTTGAAGAAGAACTAGAGGCGGGAAAATATAAGCAGGTTGATAACACCAAGGAAGTGTCAATGCATCCATTTCTTCCACCTGAGGATCTCTGGACCTGGACAGGTACCTGGGAAGTTTCTTGTTTAGATGAGAAGCCATCAGATCTATTTCTGGAAGACCCCACATCTGAACAACCTGAGAAAACACATCTGACGGCTGAGATAATCCGCTTCCCAATTGTCTATACCTGGGATATGAACCGCAGAAATTAGACAGGAGCTGGATTCCGCCCAAGCAAGTATCCGAGATACTTCTTTCATAGCTTGGGGACTGTGAGTCCCACCCTGATGATTGACATATGCCACAGATGTGATATTGTCTGTCTGAAAACAAATGAACGGTTCTCTCTTCAACAGAGGCCAAATCTGAAGAGCCCTGAAAATCGCACGGAGTTCCAAAATATTGATTGGTAATCTCGCCTCATGAGATATCCAAACCCCTTGTGCTGTCAGAGATCCCCAAACAGCTCCCCAACCTGAAAGACTCGCATCTGTTGTGATCACAGTCCAGGTTGGACGAACAAAAGAGGCCCCTAGAACTATACGATGGTGATTTAACCACCAAGTCAGAGATAATCGAACATTGGGATTTAAGGATATTAATTGTGATATCCTTGTATAATCCCTGCACCATTGGTTCAGCATACAAAGCTGCAGAGGTCTCATATGAAAACAAGCAAAGGGGATCGCGTCCGATGCTGCAGTCATGAGACCTAAAACTTCCATGCACATAGCTACTGAAGAGAATGACTGAGACTGAAGGTTCCGTCAGGCTGAAACCAATTTTAAACGTCTCTTGTCTGTTAGAGACAGAGTCATGGACAGTGAATCTATCTGGAAACACTGCAATACCCCACTCTTTGATTACAGAGAGTAGGGCACCGAGAACCTTTGAAAATATTCTTGGAGCTGTCGCTAGGCCAAAAGAAAGAGCAACAAATTGGTAATGCTTGTCTAGAAAAGAGAATCTCAGAAACTGATAATGATCTGAAGGAATCGGACTATGAATATATGTATCCTGTAAGTCTATTGTAGACATATAATTCCTGTGCAAACACACTTCAGGAAAGCCTGATCCTTTACTGGAATTGCTGGGATGTGTGAGAGAAAATATCTTTTCACAGGAGGTCTTACTCTGAATCCTATTTGGTACCCCTGAGAGACAATACTCAGAATCCATTGATTTTGGACAAAATTTGTCCAAACATCCTTGAAAAATCTTAATCTGCCCCCTACCAGCAGAGCTGGAATGAAGGCTGCACCTTCATGCGGACTTGGGGGCTGGCTTTGGTTTCTTAAATGGCTTCAAATTAGTCCAATTTGAAGAAGGTTTCCAACTGGAAACAGATTCCTTGGGGGAAGGATTAGGTTTCTGTTCCTTAATTTGTCAAAAGGAACGAAAACGGTTAAAAGCTTTAGATTTACCCTTAGGTCTTTATCCTGAGGCAAAAAAACTCACTTCCCCCCAGTGACAGTTGAAATTATCGAATCCAACTGAGAACCAAATAACTTATTACCTTGGAAAGAAAGAGATAGCAATCTAGACTTAGAAGTCATGTCAGCATTCCAAGATTTAAGCCACAAAGCTCTTCTAGCTAAAATAGCTAAAGACATAGATTTAACATAAATTTTGATGATATCAAAAATGGCATCACAAATAAAATGATTAGCATGTTGAAGCAAGTGAAAAATGCTGGACAAATCAGAATCCAATTCTTGTTGCGCTGAATTTTCCAACCAAAAAGTTGATGCAGCTGCAACATCAGCCAAAGAAAATGCATGCCTGAGAAGATGACCGGAATATAAATAGGCTTTCCTTAGATAATATACAAGTTTCCTATCTAAAGGATCTTTAAAATAAATACTATCTTCCATAGGAATAGAAGTACGTTTAGCAAGAGTAGAGATAGCCCCAACAACTTTGGGGATCTTTTCCCAAAACTCCAATGTAACTGCTGGCAAAAGATACAATTTTTTAAACCTTGAAGAAGGTATAAAAGAAGTACCAGGCCTATTCCATTCCTTAGAAATCATATCAGAAATAGCATCAGGAACTGGAAAAACCTCAGGAGGTTTATAAACAGAATTTAAACGTTAACTAGTTTTAATATCAAGAGGACTAGTTTCCTCAATATCCAATGTAATCACCACTTCTTTAACAAAGAACGAATATACTCCATTTTAAATAAATAAGTAGATTTGTCAGTGTCAATATCTGAGGAAGGATCTTCTGAATCAGATAGATCCTCATCAGAGGAGGATAATTCAATATGTTGTCGGTCATTTAAAATTTCATCAACTTTATGAGAAGTTTTAAAAGACCTTTTACGTTTATTAGAAGGCGGGGTGGCAGACAAAGCCTTCTGAATAGAATCAGCAACAAATTATTTTAAATTCACAGGTATATCTTGTACATTAGATGTTGAAGGAACAGCAACCGGCAATGTACTATTATTGATGGACACATTCTCTGCATGTAAAAGTTTATCATGACAACTATTACAAACCACAGCTGGAGATATAATCTCCACAAGTTTACAACAAATGTACTTAGCTTTCGTAGAACTGTTATCAGGCAGCAGGGTTCCAACAGTGATTTCTGAGAAAGGATCAGATTGAGACATCTTGCAAATGTAAGAGAAAAAACAACATATAAAGCAAAATTATCAATTTCCTTATATGGCAGTTTCAGGAATGGGAAAAAATGCAAACAGCATAACCCTCTGATAGAGAAAAAAGGCAAGAGGCATATAGGAATGGTTTTAAATAATGAAAATATTTGGCACCAAGTATGACGCACAACACAAACAGAAAAAAATATTTGGCGCAATCAACATCCGGAAATGACACACTCGCGTCATTGAAGACGCAACCCTGTGAAAGGACTCGGCTAAGACGCCGGAAATGACAAATTTGTGTAATCGAACGTGTTTGCGCCAAAAAATCTTGTGCCAAAAATTTTGCAATATACTTTGGCATTTTGCGCCCTTGCGAGCCTAATTCTGCCCTCGAATTTTAAAATGACAGTCAATTGAAAAAAGACTATACCCCAGGTAAGAAATACATTTCTCCTAAAAAATGCATTTCCCAGATATGAAACTGACAGTCTGCAAAAGGAAATATACTGAAACCTGAATCATGGCAAATATAAGTATAATACATATATTTAGAACTTTATATAAATACATAAAGTGCCAGACCATAGCTGAGAGTATCTTAAGTAATGAAAACATACTTACCAAAAGACACCCATCCACATATAGCAGATAGCCAAACCAGTACTGAAACGGTTATCAGTAGAGGTAATGGAATATGAGAGTATATCGTCAATCTGAAAAGGGAGGTAGGAGATGGATCTCTAAGACCAATAACAGAGAACCTATGAAATAGATCTCCCGTGAGGATATAACCATTGCATTCAATAGGTGATACTCCCTTCACATCCCTCTGACATTCACTGTACTCTGAGAGGAATCGGGCTTCAAAATGCTGAGAAGCGCATATCAACGGAGGTAAAGTTTGTAAAACTGAACTGTGGGTGTGGTGAGAGGTGTATTTATAGGCATTTTGAGGTTTGGGAAACTTTGCCCCTCCTGGTAGGATTGTATATCCCATATGTCACTAGCTCATGGACTCTTGCCAATTACATGAAAGAAAGAAATATATATATATATATATATATATATTTGTGTATGTATATATATATATATATATGTATATATATGTGTGTATGTGTGTATCCCTCTCTTCTACCCTCACCCCCATACTCACACACATTTTCAACCTCTCCCTCAGCACTGGTATATTTCCCTCATTTCTAAAACACGCACTGGTCACACCTATCCTCAAAAAACCTTCCCTTGATCCAACCTCCCCTTCCAATTACCGCTCTATTTCCCTACTCCCTCTTGCCTCAAAGCTCCTCGAAAAGCTAGTTTACGCACGTCTTTCCCATTTCCTTACACTAAACTCTCTTCTTGACCCACTGCAATCTGGATTTCGTTCCCATCACTCTACAGAGACAGCAATTGTCAAGGTTACCAATGACCTACTTACAGCAAAATCCAAAGGCCACTTCTCTCTGCTTATCCTCCTTGACCTGTCTTCAGCCTTTGACACTGTTGACCACCCTCTTCTGCTCCAAACCCTCCAATCCTTCGGCATCTGTGACACAGCTCTCTCGTGGTTCTCTTCCTATCTGACTAACCGTACATTTAGTGTAGCCTTCTCCAGAGCATCCTCTGCCCCGTTACCACTTTCTGTTGGAGTACCTCAAGGCTCTGTCCTTGGTCCCCTTCTCTTCTCAATCTACACGTCGTCACTAGGTTCCTTAATAAAGTCCCATGGGTTTCAATACCATTTGTACGCCGATGACACCCAAATCTACCTCTCTGCACCATACCTACCTCCTTCCTTACTAACCCGTGTCACTAACTGTCTTTCTCACATCTCATCTTGGAGTTAAATCTCTCCAAAACTGAACTCCTTATTTTCCCCCTTCTGCCAATGGGGGGTAGTTATCAACGTGTCAACTTTCCTGCCTTCGCCGGTTCAATACGCCCGCCTAAGCTCGTCTACCTTCGCCGCCGCGGACCTGAAAAAATACGCCTAAGTTATCAATAAATCTGTCAAAAAGCCGCGCACCAAGTACGGGGCGATGAGCAGTGGACTGTGATAGTTATAACTCATCCGATCTCGCTGCTGTTCAGCTTTTTTACAGCTTTATTGCTAGCCTGTCACTAAGCACCCACACTAAACTACACTGTTCTACCCCCTATACCGGCGCCCCCGGAGCCCCCCGCAACTCAATAAAGTTACTAACCCCTAAACCGCCGCTACTAGACCCCGCCGCAACGCTTATAAATGTATTAACCCCTAAACCGCCGCTCCCGGACAACGCTGCAACTCTTATAAATGTATTAACCCCCAAACCGCCGCTCCCGGAGCCCACCGCCACCTACATTATACCTAGTAACCCCTATCCTGCCCCCCTATACCGCCACCCTCTATAATAAAGTTATTGACCCCTATCCTGCTGATCCTGCACCTCGCCGCAACTAAATAAACAGTTTAACCCCCAAACCGCCGCTCCCGGACCCCGCCGCAACCTATATTAAATGTATTAACCCCTAATCTGCCCACCTACACCGTCGCCACCTATAATACATTTATTAAACCCTAAACCTAAGTCTAACACTAACCCTAACATCCCCCCTAACTTAAATATTAATTAAATAAATCTAAATAATATTTCTATTATTAACTAAATGAATCCTATTTAAAGCTAAATACTTACCTGTAAAATAAACCCTAATATAGCTACAATATAAATAATAATTATATTGTAGCTATCTTAGGATTTATTTTTATTTTACAGGTAAATTTCAATTTATTTTAACTAGGTACAATAACTATTAAATAGTTATTAACGATTTAATAGCTTACCTAGCTAAAATAAAGAGAAATTTACCTGTAAAATAAAAACTAACCTAAGTTACAATTACACCTAACACTACACTATACTTTAATAAATTATTTCTATTTAAAACTAAATACTTACCTGTAAAATAAACCCTAAGATAGCTACAATGTAATTAATAATTACATTGTAGCTATTTTAGGATTTATATTTATTTTACAGGTAACTTTGTATTTATTTTAGCTAGTTAGAATAGTTATTAAATAGTTATTAACTATTTAATAACTACCTAGCTAAAAGAAATACAAAATTACCTGTAAAATAAATCCTAACCTAAGTTACAATTAAACCTAACACTACACTATCATTAAATTAATTAAATAAATTAACTACAAATAACTACAATTAAATACAATTACATAAACTAACTAAAGTACTAAAAAATAAAAAAAGCTAAGTTACAAAAAATAAAAAAAATAAGTTACAAACATTTCAAAAATATTACAACAATTTTAAGCTAATTACACCTAATCTAAGCCCCCTAATAAAATAACAAAGCCCCCCAAAATAAAAAAATTCCCTACCCTATTCTACATTAAAAAAGTTCAAAGCTCTTTTACCTTACCAGCCCTTAAAAGGGCCTTTTGTGGGGCATGCCCCAAAGAAAACTGCTCTTTTGCCTGTAAAATAAAAATACAACCCCCCCCAACATTAAAACCCACCACCCACATACCCCTAATCTAACCCAAACCCCCCTTAAAATAACCTAACACTAATCCCCTGAAGATCATCCTACCTTGAGTCGTCTTCACTCAGCCGAGCCACCAATGGAACTGAAGAGGAGATCCGGAGCGGCAGAAGTGATCCTCCAAGGGGCGCTGAAGAAGTCTTCCATCCGATGAAGTGATCCTCCAAGCGGCGCTGAAGAAGTCTTCCATCCGGGCGATGTCATCTTCCAAGCGGAGATGAAGATCATCTTCCATCCGGGCGATGTCATCTTCCAAGCGGGGTCTTCAATCTTCTTGCTTTCACTGTTGTAGTCGGCTTGCTTGCCGACTACAACAGTGAAACTCTTGGCAGGGCCCTCCACCCACTGGACCCCTACAAAAGCTATCCTGTACACTGACTATGTTTACAGCGCTGCGGAATCTGTTGGCGCTCTACAAATACCTGATAATAATAATAATAATAATAATAATATATATATATATAAATATATATGTATGTGTATATATATATATATATATATATATATGTGTGTATATATATGTCTGTGTATATATATATATATATATATATATATATATATATATATATATATGTGTGTGTATATATATATATATATACATATATATGTGTGTGTGTATATATGTATATATATATATATATATATATATATATATATACACACTGATATTTATATTTACAGGGAGTGCAGAATTATTAGGCAAGTTGTATTTTTGAGGATTAATTTTATTATTGAACAACAACCATGTTCTCAATGAACCCACAAAACTCATTAATATCAAAGCTGAATATTTTTGGAAGTAGTTTTTAGTTTGTTTTTAGTTTTAGCTATTTTAGGGGGATATCTGTGTGTGCAGGTGACTATTACTGTGCATAATTATTAGGCAACAACAAAAAACAAATATATACCCATTTCAATTATTTATTTTTACCAGTGAAACCAATATAACATCTCAACATTCACAAATATACATTTCTGACATTCAAAAACAAAACAAAAACAAATCAGTGACCAATATAGCCACTTTTCTTTGCAAGGACACTCAAAAGCCTGCCATCCATGGATTCTGTCAGTGTTTTGATCTGTTCACCATCAACATTGCGTGCAGCAGCAACCACAGCCTCCCAGACACTGTTCAGAGAGGTGTACTGTTTTCCCTCCTTGTAAATCTCACATTTGATGATGGACCACAGGTTCTCAATGGGGTTCAGATCAGGTGAACAAGGAGGCCATGTCATTAGATTTTCTTCTTTTATACCCTTTCTTGCCAGCCACGCTGTGGAGTACTTGGACGCGTGTGATGGAGCATTGTCCTGCATGAAAATCATGTTTTTCTTGAAGGATGCAGACTTCTTCCTGTACCACTGCTTGAAGAAGGTGTCTTCCAGAAACTGGCAGTAGGACTGGGAGTTGAGCTTGACTCCATCCTCAACCCGAAAAGGCCCCACAAGCTCATCTTTGATGATACCAGCCCAAACCAGTACTCCACCTCCACCTTGCTGGCGTCTGAGTCGGACTGGAGCTCTCTGCCCTTTACCAATCCAGCCACGGGCCCATCCATCTGGCCCATCAAGACTCACTCTCATTTCATCAGTCCATAAAACCTTAGAAAAATCAGTCTTGAGATATTTCTTGGCCCAGTCTTGACGTTTCAGCTTGTGTGTCTTGTTCAGTGGTGGTCGTCTTTCAGCCTTTCTTACCTTGGCCATGTCTCTGAGTATTGCACACCTTGTGCTTTTGGGCACTCCAGTGATGTTGCAGCTCTGAAATATGGCCAAACTGGTGGCAAGTGGCATCTTGGCAGCTGCACGCTTGACTTTTCTCAGTTCATGGGCAGTTATTTTGCGCCTTGGTTTTTCCACACGCTTCTTGCGACCCTGTTGACTATTTTGAATGAAACGCTTGATTGTTCGATGATCACGCTTCAGAAGCTTTGCAATTTTAAGAGTGCTGCATCCCTCTGCAAGATATCTCACTATTTTTAACTTTTCTGAGCCTGTCAAGTCCTTCTTTTGACCCATTTTGCCAAAGGAAAGGAAGTTGCCTAATAATTATGCACACCTGATATAGGGTGTTGATGTCATTAGACCACACCCCTTCTCATTACAGAGATGCACATCACCTAATATGCTTAATTGGTAGTAGGCTTTCGAGCCTATACAGCTTGGAGTAAGACAACATGCATAAAGAGGATGATGTGGTCAAAATACTCATTTGCCTAATAATTCTGCACTCCCTGTATGTGTACATTACTCTAACTTCATTTCACTATATCCGTGCAGACTACAGGATATTTTTGTCTCTTCATTAAATTCTGCAGCCTCAGACAATTGCTTCACACTACAACCGCTACGATCTTTTTACAACTGTCCCAATGTAACAGCTACCTGTATCCCATACTTATGCTCCTTAAGGGGACAGTAGAGTCAAAAATAAAATTTATCGATCCAACATTCCAATCTACTTCTGTTATCAAATGTACTTTGTTCTCTTGGTTACCTTTGATTAAAATAATACCTAGGTAGGCTCAGGAGTATGGGAGCAAACTGCTGATTGGTGACTGCACATATATGCCTCATCTCATTGGCTCACCTGATGTGTTTAGTAGTGCATTGCCGCTCCTTCAAAAAAAGGATACCAAAACAATTAAGCAAATTTGATAATAGAAGTAAATTGGAAAGTTGTTTAAAATTGTATGTGCTGTCTGTATCAGGAAAGAAAAAGTTTGGAATTCATGTTACTGACATCACATTAACACAAGCAAAGGGGGCATAAATATATAATCAGAGCTGTTCTCTAGAGGAGGATACAACTAGTTTACCAATCAATAGCAAATGCTCCAATCTCCATTCCATACATAATGTTATCTCTAGCAGAATGTGGATGCTCCAAAAGTACATCTTTGATTATGTGTTTAACCCTTTTGAGGGAGTTGAACACATTGTATAAAATGGAATTTGTGTAAAGTAAAATGCTCTAACAGAACAATTTATTTTTACAGCATTTTTAGCATCACAAATATAATAACTTTACTTACAGGACATTTTGCGGCCTATCTATCAAGCTCCGAATGGAGCGTGAGGGCCCGTGTTTCTGGCGAGTCTTCAGACCGCTGCTCCATAACCTTGTCCGCCTGCTCTGATGAGGCGGACAGGCATCGCCACAATTCAACCCGATCGAATACGATCGGGTTGATTAGTCTGCAGGGGGCGGCGTTGCACCAGCAGCTCTTGTGAGTTGCTGGTGCAATGCTGAATACGGAGAGCGTATTGCTCTCCGCATTCAGCGATGTCTGTCGTACCTGATCCACACTGTAGGATCAGATCCGACAGACATTTGATAATTCGGTCTCTTTGTCTTCATGTTACTTTCTCAAATACCCTGAACTTCATAAAATCAAAAGAATTATTGGATCAAGCACTTAGGCACCTGTCAAACTTTCAAGTACAATTAATGCAAAATGAATAAACAAACCATGTAATCCTGTTTAAAGTAGTTTATATGTAAGTTTAGAAAATTGGTGAAATTTACATATTTATTTGTTACCTTATTAATCTATTCAGGGTGATGAATTTCAAGCCGTCAATAGGTGGAGCTGTTGTAGCATTATACTCCCTTCAGACTAAAATAAATGAACTACATTTAGGAACCAAATTTCTTCCTTGCTCATCCTTTCACAAGCAACAGATCTAAACGTTAATGTGTATGAATTAAATAGCTATGACTCTTGTTGTCACATCTTATTTCATGGTTCCAATTTTATTTTAGGAAAGTATTTATTGATATTTATTGTTGCTGAACCATGAGCCACTGTGAACCATGCTGACCTTTATTTTATGAGTAGAAATATAATTAAATTAACCTTTTCTCAAAGACATTATTGAATAAACTTTATTATTCCCCCCCCCCTCAAATTATAAAAAATATGTTACATAACAAAATGTCCTTTATTACTGTTAATATTTACCTAGATTCTAACCAGTCAGAATTATTTTGTAAAAACCCTGTACAGCTGTTTAGATCATTTTTACTGATCTTCATAGAAACAAAAGATATGTTGCCAAACTAACAGTAAATCATTCTAATGGATTGTACTGAAGAGTTCACTGTCTTTAAATGTGGCACTGTCATAGGATTCCATATTTTCCAGTCAATTTGTGAAATGACTACCCTGCGAGATCTGCCCCGGTGAACTGTAAGTGCTATTATGGTGAAGTAGAAGTGTCTAGGGGCAGCAACAGACCAGCCACAAAATGTGCCAAGGCTTGTGAAACAAAAACATACCCTATCATCTACCTAGCGGATTGAATAGTGCTTACTGTAAAGTTTGGAGAAAGAAGGATAATGGTCTGGGGCAGTTTTTTAAGGGTTTGAGTTGGCCCCTTTTTTTTCCAGTGAAGGGTCATCTTAATTCTACAGACATTTTAAACAGGGTGTTTCCAACTTTGTGGCAACAATTTCACAAAGGCTTTTTTTCTGTTCCAGCATGACTATGCCCCTGTGCACAAAGTTAAATCCATAAAGACATGTTTTTGATGAGTCTGGTGTGGAAGCCACTCGAGTGGCCTGCAAACAGCCCTGACCTCAACCCTATTAAACACCTTTGGAATAATTAGAATGCTGATGCCCGACCTTCTCATCTAACATCAGCGCCTGACCTTACAAAAAGTTTTTTTGGCTAAATAGGCACATTCCAAAATATTTATATTATACCCATGGTTTTGGAATGGGATGTCCAATAAGTTCATATAGGTGTGATATGGCCATATCATATAGCGTGTGTGTGTATGTGTGAGAGAGTGTGTGTATATAAAACACAGAAGGGGACTGCACTCTCAGACTAGACTGGGTACACAACCCATGACCCTGCAACATGCACAGTCCTGGGTGCACAATAGCACTCTCAGGAAGCTGCACTGTCCCCAGAGTCCCAAACAGTTAACCCCAGACAGATCTGGGTGCAAGGCCCATAGGGAAAATTATAAAAACAAATTAATAGAGCACACAAAGGAAGTCCAGCACTCACTTACAAGCACTCAGCTAAGATTAAAAGCAAAAATGGAAGAGTTAGCTACCGCATCTGGCCAAATGGGACAACCCCAGGTACCACGTCAAGGTCTCTCCCAAAACCTGTGTATATACACACACATACAGTAGGTATGTATGTATATATATATATATATATATATATATATGCACCCATACATATATGGCACCTGGGCTTGTCCCATTTGGCCAGATGCGGTAACTAAATCTTCCATTTCTGCTTTTAATCTTAGCTGAATTCTTGTGAGTATCATGTTAAGACAAGATAAAAGCAAAACAGCAATTAAATAAATAATTACTGTGATAAACTGCCAAAATAGAAACATTTTTTAACTGATCAAAATATACCCAGAATGTATTAATAAAACCCATAATATGTTTACCTCTCGAACAGTAAAGACACAGTAATTGTGATACACAGGAAAAGTTAGAAAAAAAGAAACCATGGGTACTTAAAGGGACAGTCTAGTCTAAATTAAACTTTCATGATTCAGATAGAGCATGTAATCTTAAACAACTTTTCAATTTACTTTTATCATCAATTTGCTTTCTTCTCTTGGTAGTTTTTGTTTAAAGATAAATCTAGGTAGGCGCCTATGCTAATTTCTAAGCCCTTGAAGGCCGCCACTTAACTTGGTGCATTTTGACAGTTTTTCCCAGGTAGGTAGGTAGTTGGCGGCGATGTTAGGGAGGGCAGATTAGGGGTTAATACAATTCATTATAGTGTTTGCGAGGCGGGAGTGCGGCGGTTTAGGGGTTAATACATTTATTATAGTGGCAGCGAGGTCCGGTCGGCAGATTAGGGGTTAATAAGTGTAGGTAAGGTAGCGGCGACATTGGGGGGGCAGATTAGGGGTTAATAAATATAATATAGGGGTCGGCGTGTTAGGGGTAGCAGATTAGGAGTTCATAGGGATAACGTAGGTTGCGGCGGTGTCCGGAGTGGAAGATTAGGGGTTAATAATAATATGCAGGGGTCAGCGATAGCGGGGGCGGCAGATTAGGGGTTAGTAAGTGTAAGGTTAGGGGTGTTTAGACTCAGGGTTCATGTTAGGGTGTTAGGTCCAGACTTAGAGAGTGTTTCCCCATAGGAAACAATGGGGCTGCGTTAGGAGCTGAACGCTACTTTTTTGCAGGTGTTAGGTTTTTTTCAGGCCAAACTGCCCCATTGTTTCCTATGGGATATCGTGCACGAGCACGTTTTCCCAGCTTACCGCTACCGTAAGCAACGCTGGTATTGAGGGTTGAAGTGGAGCTAAATTAGGCTCAACGCACCCTTTTTTGAGCCTAACGCAGCCCCTCAGACAACTCTAAATACCAGCGCTGTCTTAAGGGTGCGTTGGGAAAAAAAGCAGCGTTAGCTACGCGGCTTTTTACCGACAAAAGTCTAAATCTAGCGGATTGTGTTCACTGCCGTGGAGTTATTTCTGAGTCCGCACTGATTGGCTAAAATGCAGCAGTCTGCAGAGGCTTAGATGCAAGGTAATCATAGAGGTAAAAAGTTTATTAATAACTGGTTGTTGGTTATGTAAAAGCTGAAGCAGATTTTAGACTTTTGCATTTTTGTATTTTAACATTAATTGGGAAAAAAAGCAGCGTTAGCTACGCGGCTTTTTACCAACAAAACTCTAAATCTAGCGGATTGTGTTCACTGCCGTGGAGTTATTTCTGAGTCCGCACTGATTGGCTAAAATGCAGCAGTCTGCAGAGGCTTAGATGCAAGGTAATCATAGAGGTAAAAAGTTTATTAATAACTGGTTGTTGGTTATGTAAAAGCTGAAGCAGATTTTAGACTTTTGCATTTTTGTATTTTAACATTAATTTAATGCCTTTCCAATGTTACCTGGGAAATTCTTAAGGAGTTTTTTTTTTTTCAATTAAACATTTGTTTTAGAAGATTCCTTTAGTTCGTACAAATTTTCAAAAAAGTCAAAAAAATCAATGGGTCCAAATCCAAAGCATTGATTCTAATTTATAAAAGAAAACATTGCACCGCTCAGGTGATTTTTTTTTATCATTTTGAAATCTAGTATAATCAAATATACCATAAAAAAGTAAGAAACTTTTCAAGTATATTTCTACAAGGAAGACCTTCATGAAAGCGTAAGATTACATGCCAAATTAAAGTATAACAGGTAATGTTAAGAGATCATAGGCAGACAAAAGAATCCAGCGAGTCTCCAAAGCAAAACATTTATATAAAAAATACACACTGGTTATGGGGTCAAAGAGCACTAAAAACATCAAAAAGATGCAATGACCAACAGCTCCCTGCCAGTCTTACGCGTTTCGGCTGCAAACAAGTCTTAATCATGTTAAGAGATGCCTAATATGTTTAAATATAGATCTTCTTCACTTAAAACAAAAATATAAATTCATTACATGTGTGTGATAAATAATGTCATATTATATTGATTAATTTAACATGTTTAAATCTACAAATACTTAATTAAGATTTTAAATTAACATCTATATGATCATATTTAATTGGTTTAAATAGTTTAAATGTATGATGTAAACTCTTATTTTTTTTTACTTGTTACTGACCAAAAACATTACCTGGTTTATGAATATGTGAACTCAACACAGAAGAATGTTACCATTGAAAACAGTCATGCAATCAGCAAACAAAATTCCACTCAAAAAAGACAAAATTATTTTTAACAAGTCCAAGACGTGGAATTTAAAAAAAAAAGCTAAATAAAATCCTTTGAAAAACTGCCACACAAGTGTTTTCTTGCTGATAGCAATAGTGTGTGGAATTGTTTTTCAGGCAACATACGTAGAAATCATTATATAAATGGGTTGTCTTGTAATTGGTTTTAAGTTAAAAAAAAAACATTTTTTTTAATTGATTTGAATACACCCTAATAATTTATAAATATATATTTTTTCTTAAAGGTATTTTATTGAGGTTTTAAGTCAAAATAACAACGGAAATTATATGTACATTTGCGTTGAAATGACACTCCAAAAAAAAACAAAAATATACATATACAATATATGCAGAGAATAAGCAAGCTGACATCAGTGAACTATAGTTTAGACACAAGTCGTTCTAGTTATATGAAAAACAGTTATGCTGAACACTATAAATAGTAAGTAATGCTGTGTACATCTGGTAATGAAATCTCGTTTTTAATTTTAAGTTATGAGATATGTTCCCCAGATTACATAGAGGGTCACTCTTGGACCTTAGTATATAGGGGGACAAAAGTAAGCATCTGATATAGAATATGTTAATAGAGGGAACATTATTTAGTAAGAGTGGCTATAACTCTAAACAATAATATAGGAACTCTTGGAGATGAGAATAAACATATAATAGGAAACCATCTTATTACAAACAATACTAATAATATAGGAAGAAATTAGCTAAAATGTTCTAGCTTGGAGCCACATTTGAGCTGTTTGTAGAGCTTTGTTTAAGAATATGTAACTGATATTACAACAAGAATATACAGTACGGTACATGGCAGGGGTGCCCCCTTTCACCCCTGATAGTTGCTCTGGCAATAGAACCCTTTGCCCAGGCAGTTTGCACTTCGTCGGGGGTGCCGTTTGGTAACCATGAGGAGCGGATTGTACTTTTCGCCAACAATGTAACTCTACTGCTGTCAGACCCAGTCAAATCTATAGAATCAGTTCTTCAGTTAATAGACCAATTTGGCAGACACAGCTACTATAAAGTTAACCCTTCCAAGACTGAGGTATATCTTATTAATTTCCGACCAAATCCACTTCAGGGAGCTTCAGGAATGCTATAAAATTTAACTGGTCTCAGGACTACTTGACACATCTAGGTATTAAATTGAGCAAACATACGCCTAGATTTAGAGTTCTGCGTTAGCCGCCCAAACCAGCGTTAAGGGGTCCTAACGCTGGTTTTGGCCGCCCGCTGGTATTTAGAGTCAGTCAGGAAAGGGTCTAACACTCACTTTCCAGCCGCAACTTTTCCATACCGCAGATCCCCTTACGCCAATTGCGTATCCTATCTTTTCAATGGGATCTTCCTAACGCCGGTATTTAGAGTCTTGGCTGAAGTGAGCGTTAGAACTCTAACGACAAGACTCCAGCCACAGAAAAAAGTCAGGAGTTAAGAGCTTTATGGGCTAACGCCGGTTCATAAAGCTCTTAACTACTGTGCTCTAAAGTACACTAACACCCCTAAACCGAGGTCCCCCCACATCGCCACCACTATAATTAAATTGTTTAACCCCTAATCTGCCGACCGCACACCGCCGCAACCTAAATTATCCCTATGTACCCCTAATCTGCTGCCCCTAACATCGCCGACACCTACATAATATTTATTAACCCCTAATCTGCCGCCCCCAACGTCGCCGCTACCTACCTACACTTATTAACCCCTAATCTGCCAACCGGACCTCGCCGCTACTCTAATAAATGTATTAACCCCTAAAGCTAAGTCTAACCCTAACACCCCCCTAAATTAAATATAATTTAAATCTAACGAAATAAAATCAATCTTATTAAATAAATTAATCCTATTTAAAGCTAAATACTTACCTGTAAAATAAACTCTAATATAGCTACAATATAACTAATAATTATATTGTAGCTATTTTAGGATTTATATTTATTTTACAGGCAACTTTGTATTTATTTTAACTAGGTACAATAGCTATTAAATATTTATTTACTATGTAATAGCTACCTAGTTAAAATAATTACCAAATTACCTGTAAAATAAATCCTAACCTAAGTTACAATTAAACCTAACACTACACTATCAATAAATTAATTAACTAAACTACCTACAATTATCTACAATTAAATCAACTAAACTAAATTACAAAAAAAACAAACACTAAATTACAAAAAATAAAAAAAGATTACAAGAATTTTAAACTAATTACACCTACTCTAAGCCCCCTAAAAAAATAACAAAGCCCCCCAAAATAACAAAATGCCCTACCCTATTCTAAAATAAAAAGTTAACAGCTCTTTTACCTTACCAGCCCTTAAAAGGGCCTTTTGCGGGGCATGCCCCAAAGTCATCAGCTCTTTGCATTTAAAAAAAACATACAATACCCCCCCCCCCAACAGCCAATAGAATGCAAGCTCAATCTGATTGGCTGATTCGATCAGCCAATCAGATTGAACTTGAATCTGATTGGCTGATTGAATCAGCCAATCAGATTTTTCCTACCTTAATTCCGATTGGCTGATAGAATCCTATCAGCCAATCGGAATTCGAGGGACACCATCTTGGATGACGTCACTTAAAGGAACCTTCATTCGTCGGGAGTCGCCGGAAAAAGAGGATGGATCCGCGTCGGCTGCTTCAAGATGGTCCCGCTCCGAGCCGGATGGATGAAGATAGAAGACGCCGTCTGGATGAACATGTCTACCGGTCTGGATGTCCTCTTCTTGCTGGATAGGATGAAGACTTCGGAGCCTCTTCTGGACCTCTTCTTGCCGGATAGGATGAAGACTTCGGACCCTCTTCTGGACGGATCGGTGATACCCGGCGTGGTGAAGATAAGGTAGGGAGATCTTCAGGGGCTTCGTGTTAGGTTTTTTAAGGGGTGTTTGGGTTAGATTAGGGGTATGTGGGTGGTGGGTTGTAATGTTGGGGTATTGTATGTTTTTTTTAAATGCAAAAGAGCTGATGACTTTGGGGCATGCCCCGCAAAAGGCCCTTTTAAGGGCTGGTAAGGTAAAAGAGCTGTTAACTTTTTATTTTAGAATAGGGTAGGGCATTTTATTATTTTGGGGGGCTTTGTTATTTTTTTAAGGGGCTTAGAGTAGGTGTAATTAGTTTAAAATTCTTGTAATCTTTTTTTTTTGTAATTTAGTGTTTTGTTTTTTTTGTAATTTAGTTTAGTTGATTTAATTGTAGATAATTGTAGGTAGTTTAGTTAATTAATTTATTGATAGTGTAGTGTTAGGTTTAATTGTAACTTAGGTTAGGATTTATTTTACAGGTAATTTTGTAATTATTTTAACTAGGTAGCTATTAAATAGTAAATAACTATTTAATAGCTATTGTACCTAGTTAAAATAAATACAAAGTTGCCTGTAAAATAAATATAAATCCTAAAATAGCTAACAGCTACAGAGAAATTGCACTTCATCCCTCCCCAATTCAGCATCTAAATGGCCTGTTGTGGGGATTTTCAAATATCCATACAGACTACTGGATGAAACTCGGGATCAGCCGAGTACAAGATCTCTATGCAAATAAAAGGCTATTCCCAGTATCACAAATATCTCAACTACAAGAAAATTGCCCACCCTGGCTCAATTTTGAGGAAGGTAGAATCATTAGTCACTAGTGAGACTCTCTAGAATGTTCACTTTAGTCTCCCCGCAATGCTGGAGACAGTGCGGCCAACAGGGTATGGACACCCACATTTGGTGGTCATGCCCGAAGCTAACTCGGATGTGGAAAGAGATAGAATCTCTTTTGCAATCTATAAATATAGACCTGTCGCTCTCTCCACAGATTTCTAATTTCAGGAACTCTTGCCTGATTCCACGAATAAAACGGTAATTTATGTGATAGCAGCAGCTAAACTCTGCATGGCTAGAACATAGAAACAAATTGAACCCCCCTCCATCAATGTAATTCGTGAGCTAAGCAACCACTTTGCTATCATGGAGCGACAAGTGCATAGACTCCAGGACTCCATGGACCTCTATTGGGTGGTTTGAAGTGACTGGACACAGCTGTAGCCAGATTACCCCTTCCCACATATTCCCCACCTCCTACTGTATATGTGTCCCTTCCCCTTCCCTTCCCCCCTTTTACATATAGTTTTTCTTTTCTTTTTTCTTTTTTTTTTCGTCCTTCCCTACATCTGGAGCCCAGATCCACCTGTGATTTCACACTGACCTTGAAGATTGAAATTCATAGCACTGAATAGATAAATGGCACGCAGTGCGTAGTACTTACACCAAGACAATTTAAACTAAACTTGACCTCAGACAGAAGATTCCCTACCCAGTCTTTAAAAAATAGACAAATGGTTATTTGGGGTTTAAATACAATTTTAAAACAGGGAAATGCTTAAGAGATGATTGTTCCAATGTTCATGCATTTCATTTTTCTGTTATAGTTTCATATGGACTTTTCTTGGTGCCTTATTGTAATACAAGCATTGTCCTCTGTTGATATATGTTGCAACCTTTTTGCCTCAATAAAAATGTATTTGAAAAAAAAAAAGTGATGTAGTACTAAGAAAGTGGAAATAAAATCCTTCCAAAGGCAGGGTTTAGTATCTCCACTAGTCTTGATCACTGACAGGGGGATCTCCCTCAACTGGATAGAAAATGTTAATAATAGGATAGTGAATAATACTGAGACATCCATGTTACCCCCAAATAACTTACATAAGCAACTGAAATTTTGCATGGCTTGATAATATAAGCTTTTATGATATAGGCCATTTCTGCTGTGCATGCATTTCTGCTGCTTTTGGCTGCCCGCTGGTATTTAGAGTCAGCCAGGAAAGGGTCTAACGCTCACTTCCAAGCCGCGAGTTTTCCATACCGCAGATCTCCTTACGCCAATTGCGTATCCTATCTTTTCAATGGGATCTTCCTAACACCTGTGTTTACAGTCTTGGCTGAAGTGAGCATTAGAGCCTCTACCGACAAGACTCCAGCCGCAGAAAAAAGTCAGTAGTTAAGAGCTTTATGGGCTAACGCCGGTTTATAAACCTCTTAACTACTGTGCTATAAAGTACACTAACACCCATAAACTACCTATGTACTCCTAAACCGAGGTCCCCCCACATCGCTGCCACTATAATAAATATTTTTAACCCCTAATCTGCCGACCGCACATCGCTGCCACCTACATTATCCCTATGAACCCCTAATCTGCTGCCCCTAACATTGCCGACACCTACATAATATTTATTAACCCCTAATCTGCCCCCCCAACGTCGCCGCTACCTACCTACACTTATTAACCCCTAATCTGCCGACCGGACCTCGCCGCTACTCTAATAAATGTATTATCCCCTAAAGCTCAGTCTAACCCTAACCCTAACACCCCCTAAATTAAATATAATTTTAATCTAACAAAATAAATTAACTCTTATTAAATAAAGTATTCCTATTTAAAACTAAATACTTACCTGTAAAATAAACCCTAATATAGCTACAATATAACGAATAATTATATTGTAGCTATTTTAGGATTTATTTTTATTTTACAGGCAACTTTGTATTTATTTTAACTAGGTACAATAGCTATTAAATAGTTATTAACTATTTAATAGCTACCTAGTTAAAATAATTACCAAATTACCTGTAAAATAAATCCTAACCTAAATTACAATTAAACCTAACACTACACTATAATTAAATAAATTAAATAAATTACCTACAATTAAATAAACTAAACTAAATTACAAAAAAACCCCACTAAATTACAAAAAAAATACAAGAATTTTAAGCTAATTACACCTACTCTAAGCCCCTTAATAAAATAACAAAGCCCCCAAAATAAAAAAAATTCCCTACCCTAATCTAAATTTAAAAAGTTAACAGCTCTATTACCAGCCCTTAAAAGGGCTTTTTGCGGGGCATGCCCCAAAGAAATCAGCTCTTTTGCCTGTAAAAAAAACACAATACCACCCCCCAACATTACAACCCACCACCCACATACCCCTACTCTAACCCAAACCCCCCCTTAAATAAACCTAACACTACCCCCTGAAGATCTCCCTACCTTGAGTCGTGTTCACCCAGCCGGGCACCGATGGACCAAAAGAGGACATCCGGAGCGGCAGAAGTCTTCATCCTGCCAGCTGTTCAAGTTGTCGGGTAAGGTATTTTCACAGCAGCTCTGGTCGTTCTCACCCCTTATGTGGATTCTTCACCCCCATAGGTAACTTACAAGCTGTTGTTTTGTTGCCTGATACTTGGAGCAGGGCAAGCTCAGATTGAGTTCCTCTGTATAGGGAAGTCTGTTGCAAGGACAAAATGAAGCTCACTGAAGTGCACGTCAAGTAATGCTTCAACGTGTTTCAAGTAAAGTAGAACCTCTGTTGCCATCTTAGTTAGGGCCTAGTATGTATTTCTGAGAGTTCTAAGTACTTTGCGGGTTCCTGTTCCAGGTAGCATAGGGAAGCTCGGCTCCACAGTTTCATGCACTGTAATAAGGAGTATAAAGGTATCTCAAAAGTAACAGGAGGCTAACACTGCTCTACCCAGCTACTTAGCTAGCCTGGGGGGGATTTGAAAAGGTGTAATGTGGCCGCTGCCTGCAAAACTCAAGTAACTTAGTTTGGGTTCCACTTGTAGGATCAATAAAATAGTTGTATCATTCAGCTCAGAGTCTACTCTTGAGCTAGTGTGTTGAGTTACAAAGCAGGATGTCATGTATGAATAAAGATAAACGGCAGATTGTCATAGCTGCTGAAGGAGCTTCCATATTTTGCATCCCATCATGGGCTCAGCACAGGCACGCCCCCAATTTATAAATATTTTAATCAACAGATAGTTAGCACTTTAGTACCAATTTATCTACTCAAAACACCAAAACAGAGATCTCTAGACCAATGTTTTACAATAAAAAGAAACAGTAACTGAAAATGAAAACACTGATGTTTAATTTCTCCCCATTTTACACCATTGTGCAATATATATAAAAAAATATATACAATATAAGATATTTATTTAAAACTACACAATAATGCTAATTTAATAGAAAACTGACAACTCATTTTGACGATGTATAAGTGATCTTTATTAGGTTATTGACAGCAATACCCTGAGCGTATCACTGCTTTGTTGCCATACACCCTATATTGCTATGGTGATGTTATCTGTGCAGCAATGCTGCAGGCATTATTGCTACCATGGGGAAGCATTCATTAACCATTTCAATTACATAAATTTGTCATCCAGGAGGTCAACCCCAATCCTATCATTAACTCTAACCCTAGCAAGAGCATCATATATCAGCAGAGGTTAAGGAGTAGGAGAATATTGTAGGTCCATGAAGGCAAGCAAAAGACAAGTCCCTGCGACCAATAATAGAGGGTGTATGAACAATTTCCCATGAGATAAAAAAAGAATCATAAAATATACCCCATATACATCCCTCTTACAAGCACTTTACTCTGAGGGTAAACTGGGCCTCAATATAAACTGAGAACCCCTCTCTCTAAGGAATCAAAGCACATCTTCATTCTTCAACCACTTCCAGTGGAAGCAAAGTAAAGACTGAGGTCTGTGAGACTGTGAGGTGAGAGGGATTTTATACAACTCTTGTGGTTTGGAACTCTTTGCCTCCTCCTAGTGGTAGAGAAGAGTAATTCCCAAGAGTAAATGATAGTGGACTATCACCACCTGTATGAAAGAAAAAAAGGATTTCTTAATATTCTGGCCTAGATCTCAAGTGGTTCATAAAGAGGGGAGCACTATCAATATTGCGAACCTGAACTAAGAATAGGGCATAATCTGGTATTACAAATCCATAGAAAAACAGAATTACCAGATGGTTAGAGCGGGCGTCATCTCTTTAGCACACCCTTATCAGTTAGTGAATAAGTTAAAAAAAATGTATCATATACATGAATATATATCCATATATATATATATATATATATATATATATATATATATATATATATAACTATAAATATTTATTTTAATATATATATTTAAAAATAAAAAAATAATTGTTTTTTTCTGAGTGAAGAACAATGCTATTTCAATAATTTCTTAACATACCTTCAGGATAGTGTTCAAGAGAAAGTTATAACAGGTTTTTGTAGCACTCTCCATTTAAGTTTATGGTAAGAGAGCCGTAGGGAGGCTGAGCTAGCAGACCTCCAGATGTTAGCACACCTTAGTGCTTGTAATATGCGTGCAAATAGGAGCGCTATTGATTTAAATTGAATGGTGTTAGCAATCAACAGCATTAATATTTTTCCACTCCACTTGTCATCTAGGCTTCTATGTCAGAAAATTTCTATAAATACATGAAAAAATCAGAAAGATATTGGTATGTTTATGGGTATTAAATTAATAAAAAAATCATTGTAAACTGTAAGCTCTTCGTGTGCAAGGCCTCCTATACTAGATTTGTACAGAGCCTTGAGACCCTTACGGGTGATTAGCCGCGCTTTACAAGTACCCAATACATACATACATTTGTTTAGTCTTTTATGTTTTTGTGTCTTATCACAAATCCTTGTCATTGTATATCCAGTGCTACAGAAATTTGCAACGCTATACAAATAATAGATAAAAATAATAATAGTAAAATTGGAGAGAAGATGTTTATAAAGCATTTGGTAAAGTGGAGGTTCACGTGGATCTACAACATTGGAACACTCATCCTTAAGGGTCTTAATTAGATATGAAAAGAGCCGAACGGCATGAGCAGCTGCTTATTCTCACATTCGGATGCCCATGAAGGATACGATTGCACGTATCTAGTCTTTAAAAAGATTTAATTAAACCATTTTTTATAGTTCACACCTGGTTCCCCATTTATCTCTGCTGTATAGATTTTTCTCTCCCTCACTTATCATTTATCATGATCCGTATTTACGTGTCATTATTTATACATTACTTGTTTTGTTCTTAGGTTTTTCATAAGTTCCATTTTATTTTTAAATCAGTTTCTTGATTTATATGATATGATTCCTATTTCTTTATCAATTGTTGTAGTGTTTATTGTAGGTTTTTATGTAGTCATTTATGGATCCAAGGGATAGCACAGTGGTAAAGGGAAAAGTTACCACCAGGAAGTCAGAATCAGAAGTTTAATTCATGGGTTATTATTATTTTTTTTACATTTCATATGTAAAGTTTATATGTGTGATATTTAATTAAATTTTACTAGGACAATTGCCATTAGTAATATAACATGTATTTTTAAATCCACTGTTGATTGATGCTCTTATTCTTTATGTAAATTTCTTGTTACTCAAAGCTGTTAATTCCTATTTGAGCAATATATTTTTTTATGTTTATTGAATTTAATTAAAAACATAATTTATGTAAGAACTTACCTGATAAATTAATTTCTTTCATAATGGCAAGAGTCCATGAGCTAGTGATGTATGGGATATACATTCCTACCAGGAGGGGGCAAAGTTTCCCAAACCTCAAAATGCCTATAAATACACCTTCCACCACACATATACTTCAGTTTAACGTATACCCAAGTAGTGAGGTGTAAAAAGGAGTAAAAAGGCATATAAAAAAGAGGAACTGGAAAATAATATTGTGCTTTTATACAAAAAAATATAACCACCAAAAACAGGGTGGGCCTCATGGACTTTTGCCATTATGAAAGAAATGAATTTATCAGGTAAGTTCTTACATAAATTATGTTTTCTTTCATGTAAATGACAAGAGTCCATGAGATAGTGATGTATGGGATAAAATACCCAACATGTAGAAGTCCACAGAAGAGTCACTAGAGAGGGAGGGATACAATAAAAACAGCTATATCCGCCTAGAAATTAAATCCAAAAAATAAGGTCTTCTTAAAAACAGAAGAATCAAACTGAGACAGCTGCCTGAAGATCTTTTCTACCAATGACTGCTTCAGAAGAAGCAAATACTTTTAAATGGTAAAATTTAGTAAACGTATGCAAAGAAGACCAAGTTGCTGCTTTGCAAATCTGATCAAGTGAAGCTTCATTCTTAAAAGCCCAAGAAGTGGCAACCAATCTAGTAGAATGAGCTGTAATTCTCTGAGGGGGAGACTGTCCCGCCTCCAAATAAGCCTTGTGAATAAAAAGCTTTAACCAAGATGCCAAAGAAATGGCAGAGGCTTTCTGATCTTTCCTAGAACCGGAAAAGACAACAAATAGACTAGAAGTCTTCTTGAAATCCTTAGTAGCCTCAACATAGTATTTCAAAGCCCTTACCACATCCAAAGAGTGTAACGATTTTTCAAGCAAATTTTTAGGATTCGGACACAAGGAAGGAACAACAAGTTCCCTACTAATGTTGTTAGAATTCACAACCTTAGGAAGAAATTTAAACAAAATCCGCAAAATAGCTTTATCCTGATGGAAAATCAAAAAAGGAGACTCACAAGAGAGACAATTCAGAAACCCTTCTAGCAGAAAAAAATATCCAAAAGGAACAACACTTTCAAAGAAAATAGCTTAATATCCAAATAATTCATAGGCTCAAAAGGAGGAGCCTGCAAAACCTTCAAAACCAAATTAAGACATGGAGGAGAAATAGATTTAACAACAGGCTATATATGGCCTGAACAAAACAGTGAATATCAGGAAGTTTAGCAATCTTTCTATGAAATAAAACAGAAAGAGCAGAGATTTGTCCCTTCAAAGTACTTGCAGACAAACCTTTATCCAAACCCTCCTGAAGAAACGGTAAAATCCTGGGAATTCTAAAAGAATGCCAAGAGAATTTATGAGAAGAACACCACAAAAAATATAGGTTTTCCAAACATGATAATAAATCTTCCTTGAAACAGACTTATGAGCCTGCAACATAGTATTGATCACTGAGTCAGAAAAACCTTTATGACTAAGCACTAAACGTTCAATTTTCATACCTTCAAATTTAGTGATTTGAGATCCTGATGGAAAAACGGCCCTTGAGACAGAAGGTGGAAGTGACCAAGGTTGGCAACTGGACATCGGGACAAGATCCGAATACCAAAACCTGTGAGGCCATGCTAGTGCTATCAGAAACACATGTGATTGTTCCATTATGATCTTGGAGATCACCCTTGGAAGAAGAACTAGAGGCGGAAAAATATATGCAAGTTGGTAAGACCAAGGAACTGCTAACGCATCCACCATCTCCGCCTGAGAATCCCTGGACCTGGAAAGGTATCTGGGAAGTTTCCTGTTTAGATGGGAAGCCATCAGATCTATTTCTGGAAGACCCCACATCTGCACAATCTGAAAAAACACATCTGGATGGAGAGACCACTCCCCCGGATGCAAAGTCTGACGGCTGAGATAATCTGCTTCCCAGTTATCTACACCTGGGATATGAATCACAGAAATAAGACAAGAGTTGGATTCCGCCCTAGAAAGTATCCGTGATACTTCTTTCTTTGCTAAAGGACTGCGAGTCCCTCCCTGGTGATTGACATATTCCACAATTGTGATATTGTCTGTCTGAAAGCAAATGAAAAGTTCTCTCTTTAATAGAAGCCAAGCCTGAAGAGCCCTGAAAATAGCCTGGAGTTCTAAGATATTGATTGGTAACCTTGCCTCTAGAGGATTCCAAACCCCTTGTGCTGTCAGAGACCCCCAGACAGCTTCCCAACCTGAAAGACTTGCATCTGTTGAGACTACTGTCCAGGAAGGACGAACAAAAGAGGCCCCTTGAATAATACGATGATGGTCTAACCAACAAGTCAGAGAGAGTGGAATGGTGAGATTTAAGAATATCAATTTTGACATCCCAGTATAATCCCTGCATCATTGATTCAGCATGCAAAGCTGCAGAGGTCTCGTATGAAAACGAGCAAAGGGGATCGCGTCCGATGCTGCAGTCATGAGACCTAAAACTTTCATGCACATAGCCACTGAAGGGAATGATCGAGACTGAAGGTTTTGACAGGCTGAAACCAATTTCATTTGTCTCTTGTCTGTTAAAGACAGAGTCATGGACACTGAATTTATATGGAAACCGAAAAAGTGACCCTTTTCTGAGGAATCAAGAAACTCTTTGGTAAATTGATCCTCCAACCATGTCTTTGAAGAAACAACACTAGTTGATTCATGTGAGATTCTGCTAAATTTAAAGATTGAGCCAGTACCAAGATATCGTCCAAATAAGGAAACACCACAATACCCTGCTCTCTGATTACAGATAGAAGGGCACCGAGAACCTTCAAAAAGATTCTTGGAGCTGTCGCTAGGCCAAATGGTAGTGCAACAAATTGGTAATGCTTGTCTAGAAAAGAGAATCTCAGAAACCGATAGTGATCTGAATGAATCAGAATGTGAAGATAAGCGTCCTGTAAGTCTATTACGGACATGTATTAAACTTGCTGAACAAAAGGCAGAATTGTCCTTATAGTCACCATCTTGAAAGTTGGGACCCTTACAAAACGATTCAAAAAACTTCAGATCCATAACTGGTCTGAATGAATTTTCTTTCTTTGGGACAATGAATAGATTTGAATAAAAACCCAGACCCTGTTCCTGAAGCGGAACTGGTGTAATCACCCCTGAAAGCTCCAGATCTGAAACACACTTCAGAAAAGCCTGAGCTTTCACAGAATTTGTTGGAATATGAGAGAAAAAGAATCTTCTCACAGGAGGTCTTATTCTGAAACCTATTCGATACCCTTGAGAAACAATGCTCTGATTGCACTGATTCTGAACAGAATCTGCCGAAATGTTTTGAAATAATTTCAATCTGCCCCCCACTAGTTGAACTGGATTGAGGGCTGCACCTTCATGCAATCTTGGGGGCTGGTTTTGGCTTCTTATAAGGTTTGGATTTATTCCAACTTGAAGATGGCTTCCAATTGGAACCAGAGTCCTTAGGGGAAGGAGTGGTTTTCTGTTCTCTATTCTGACAAAGGAACGAAACCTATTAGAAGCTTTAGATTTACCCTTAGACTTTTTATCTTGGGGCAAAAAAACTCCCTTTCCCCCAGTGATAGTGGAAATAATAGAATCCAACTGAGAACCAAATAAATTATTACTCTGGAAAGATAGAGTTGGAAATCTAGATTTAGATACCATGTCAGCATTCTATGATTTAAGCCATAAAGTTCTTCTAGCCAGAATAGCTAAATACATAGATTTAACATTAATCTTGATGATATAAAAAATAGCATCACAGATAAAATGATTAGCATGTTTAAGCAAACAAACAATGCTAGACAAATCAGGATCTGTTTCCTGATGTGCTAAGCTATCCAACCAAAAAGTTGATGCAGCTGCAACATCAGCCATAGAAATGGCAGGCCTGAGAATATAGCCAGAATTTAAATGAGCTTTCCTTAGATAAGATTCAATTTTCCTATCTAAATGATCCTTAAAAGAAGTACTATTTTCTATAGGAATAGTAGTACATTTGACAAGAGTAGAAATAACCCCATCAATCTTAGGGACTTTTTCCCAAAACTCCAGATTAGCCACTGGTAAAGGATATAACTTCTTAAACCTAGAAGAAGGATTAAAACAAGCACCAGGCTTAGACCATTCTTTAGCAATCACATCAGAAACGGCATCTGGAACAGGAAAAATCTCAGGAATAATCATAAAAGGTTTAAAAACAGAATTTAAATGTTTACTGGTTTTGTTATCAAGAGGATCAGACTCCTCAATACCCAAAGTAACCAATACTTCTTTCAACAAAGACCGAATATATTCAATCTTATAAAGATAAGAAGATTTATCAATTTCAATGTAGGATCTTCTGAAGCAAAGAGATCCTCTTCAGAGGAGGATATTTCAGTATGCTATCAGTCATCACAAATTTCATCAGTTTTCTGAGAAATTTTAAAAGAGCTTTTTTGTTTATTAGAAGGTGGAATAGCAGACATAGGACTCTAGTTATCAAGCCGTCAACCGCAAATATGCTGGAATTCTGCAGCGTATTTGTGGCGAGCCTGATTCGCCTTAGTTATCAAACCCTACAAACCGGCAAAAGTAGAATATAGTGACGTAACATATACGATCCGCCGGACTTAGTCCAACACAGATCGATACTTACGTCACTACAGATGTTCAGAACGCAAATTCGGCACTATCTGACTCCTTTTAGAAGTTATCAAATTTCTACCAGGTACGCTCACCACTATTCCGGCCCTGGAGGCGGCGGATGCCATAGGAATCAATGGGAGTCAGAAAGCAGTGAAAGCTTATGTTCGCTGCTGCCCGATATCCCATTGATTCCTATGGGAATGTCTACACCTAACACCCTAACATGTACCCCGAGTCTAAACACCCCTAATCTGCCCCCCTTACACCGCCGCCACCTACATTATACATATTACCCCTAATCTGCCCCACCTACACTGCTGCCACCTACATTATATTTATTAACCCCTAATCTGCCGCCCCTACACCCCCGCCACCTACATTATACTTATTAACCCCTAAACCGCTGCTCCCGGACCCCGCTTCCACCTACATTATACTTATTAACCCCTAAACCGCCGCTCCCGGACCCCGCCGCAACTAAATAAAGTGTTTAACCCCTAAACCGCAGCTCCCGGACCCCGCCGCCACCTACATTGTACTTATTAACCCTTAAACCACCGCCCCCAACGTCGCCGCCACTATATTAAAGTTATTAACCCCTAAACCTAAGTCTAACCCTAAACCTAACACCCACTAACTTAAAGGGACAGTCAACACCAACATTTTTGTTGTTTAAAAAGAAAGATAATCCCTTTATTACCCATTCCCCAGTTTTGCACAACCAACACAGTTATATTAATATACTTTTTACCTCTGTAATTATCTTGTATCTAAGCTTCTGCTGACTGCCCCCTTATTTCAGTTCTTTTGACAGACATGCAGTTTAGCCAATCAGTGCTTAGTCCTAGGTCAGTTTACGTGCATGAGCTCAATGTTATCTATATGAAACATGTGAACTAATGCCCTCTAGTGGTCAAAATGTATTCAGATTAGAGGCAGTCTTCAAGGTCTAAGAAATTAGCATATGAACCTCCTAGGTTTAGCTTTCAACTAAGAATACCAAGAGAACAAAGCAAAATTGGTGATAAAAGTAAATTGGGAAGTTGTTTAAAATTGCATACCCCCTCTAGACTGGTTCCGGGGGAGGAGACTGGGTGCAGGACACGCTGTGAGCACGCTCTCTCTAAACTCCCATACTAGCCACTGGCGGAAAACTCGCGCTCAGCCCTTGTCCTGGGCGGCTAATTATCCAAAGGCAACTGGATCCTGGTTCCATAGCGGTGTAACCACAGCACACCGCACTTATTCTTGGCCCTATCAGTCTTTCTATAACTCCTAGTGGGTACAAACAACAAGCACGGGCCGATTCCCACCACCCCTCCCACCGGTGCTGCGTGAGGAGGTGGATGGGATACTGCATAACGACGCTGTCTGCCTACGACTCCAGAAACCTTCTGACCGAGGCCTATACCTAGCCAAACCTCTGATACAATACTGGCCCAAATTGTATACCCCGCACTGCTTCAACTCCCTTCGTCCTCACCAACCTTTTTAGGTGTAAGAAAAACGGAGCTTGAATGCCTCTCTTCATCCTGCAGCTGGAGCGGTGGGTGCGGACGGATGGGGTGCTGACGATCGGCGCCGCGCTGTTTGCTGACATAGCGTGGGAGCTTCCACACACCGATGCTGCTTGTAGAAGCCTGGCGTTTGGTTTGGGCACGTGTTGGCTAGCCATTCTGGGTCGAAGAGGTACTTCAAGGACTCGGCTCCATCGCAGAAACCAACGTGTATAACATCCAATAGGACTACAATTGGAACGCCGAACCTGAAATAATCTGATATAACTATGGCACTGAGCTGCATAGTTCAAGGTACTTTCTTTCCATAATGGTGTATACCGCCTAGCTATTTTGAAGGAGTTGGGGCATAGCTCCTACACATGCGAAATACACTTTTTATTTGGAAGGAAAAAAGGGAAGCTAATATAGAAAGGGTTCAACAGGACAGTGCTTCTCAAACCCAAGAGTAAAAGGAGCATAAATTACCTTAAAAAACTACGTTATTTCTATGTGGAGACTTGTGTTCTAACATTCTTATTTCACCTAAAAGGAAGCCAGTTGGACTAAGAATGAACAGTTTTTTGTTTTTTTGCTAACTGCATGAGCCACTAATCCCTTTATATGCTTTTTTATCTTTCCTTGTTGTCTCCCCTCCACCGCTTTAACAAAAGGCTGAAATATTAGAAGGATATCTTTACCACCTTGTCTAGCAAACTAACATTTAACTGCTTCTATCTCCAAGAAACCGCTTGCTGCAAATTACTGGTTTAAATGAACTTAAACACATACAGTTTAATTTTGCTCAAATTCTTGGAAAAACAGGACTCAAGGAACCTGTAATTTGTTTATTGCCTGTTGTTTGCTATGTGTATCTAATCATCTTCTCTTTCCCTCTACGTAATCGTGTGTATATTAACCTAAGATATTACTTTTGTTTCCACAAATTGCTAAGCTAACTGGCCTTTGCTTCTATATAAAATATAGTTGTGTTCAATTTTCTGCAGGGGCACTAGAAAATTAACCTATAGAGTGCATTTTGTTAAATTCAAATTTAAGGTATACACAGCTTTGTATGTGGTGGACAACTGATATCATTGTGGGTTGTATATTAACCTAAGATATTACTTTTGTTTCAACAAATTGCTAAGCTAACTGGCCTTTGCTTCTATATAAAATATAGTTGTGTTCAATTTCCTGCAGGGGCACTAGAAAATTAACCTATAGAGTGCATTTTGTTAAATTCAAAATTTAAGGTATACACAGCTTTGTATGTGACTGACAACTGATATCATTGTGGGTTGTATATTAACCTAAGATATTACTTTTGTTTCAACAAATTGCTAAGCTAACTGGCCTTTGCTTCTATATAAAATATAGTTGTGTTCAATTTCCTGCAGGGGCACTAGAAAATTAACCTATAGAGTGCATTTTGTTAAATTCAAATCTAAGGTATACACAGCTTTGTATGTGGTGGACAACTGATATCATTGTGGGCTGTTTCATCTTTTTTCTAGAATACTAGTTTCAGTTTTCTTTTATTGGATACCCAGTCCCTATAGGATATGTCTAAGATTAAGCCCAAAGTTAAGAAATCTTTTCTAAATCTAGGAGAAATGACATTTTTACTGTGGGAGTAATAGCAGAGATTTAACATTAATTAAATAAATATAAGTAAAGATTTCAGTTTCTATAGGTTGATAAATTTGTATAAAGCTATAAGTTCTCCTATGATTGTAAATTAGTAGACTTATACTTGGCTGATCTCTGTTACAAATCTGTGGCAATAAGCAATTTAACTTACAGAACATAAACTGTGTCCAAACGCCTTAAAAGGGAAGGGTAAGAGTGGGGGGAAAAGGGGTGAAGTAGAGATAGCAGGGAATAGGAAACCCATATCTTGGTGTTGCTTGCTGGTCTTACGTGCTATTAATTACTTCTTCTGCCCTTCTAAATAACCCAGTGCATTATGACACTAACCTGGCTTTTTCAAACTGTAAGCTAGCTTGTTTTTGCTTTGCAATTTAAACATTGAAGTGTTCAATTCTTTGTAGAGGAGGTATTCTACAGAGTGTATCTTACAAAATCACCCATTAATTGCAAAAATACTTTGCTCTGTAGTAGTAGGTAATTGAGTACCTTTTGGGGTTTTTTTCTGTTGACTATCATTTAGGTTCAGGTTATAAGCCTAAAGCAAACCCTAAGGTGGAATATTATTTGTAATCCATAAGAGACATATCCCCTATTTTTCTGTTTTTCACATTAAATATTGCTGCGACTAATATTGGCGACAGGTGCCTGAGGCATTAATACACTGCACATATTAATCTATACTCCATTTCAAATTAAGAACTGTATTTAAGGGGATAGAAATAATTTTTTAATAGGCCAGCCACAGTATAAATTGGCTTGAATCAGGAATTTTGAGCTCATTGAGGTAAACTCAGGTTTACTGACATAACCCTGCTGCTGCTGGGCCGAATAGTCTCGAATTAGTCACTCCTGCCATAGGCAGGGTAACTATATGAGACACCTATTATATTGTGTATTCTAAAAAACAGCAGGCTAATCATATAACCACACATATAAGTGACTGTCCTTATTTGTAAGAAGGTAAGGAAGGGTAGATCAATTTAAGGCCTAGGGAAATTTCAATCAGGCAGCTCAAACGATAACTCCCACACGCTGCCATTCAATTCTCTTGCTCCACCATGTAAATTTCTACATGTAAAAGTGGGACATTAATCTTGTTAAAATAAAATACCTAGTTCTTCTTGCATATAAAATCCTCTTATAGGGTATCAGGAAATTAGGCTATAAAGCTGCCCACTAATTTACAAAATTAAATTAGGAATATTTTTGCCTGTCTGGAATAGATAAGTGAAAACCGTTAAGTGACTCTCACCTCTACTAGTTAGAACAGGGGAAGTAGAATCAGATTGTCTTAATCCAACCTTGTCATTGCTTGGTAGAAAAGCCCGTAGTAAAACACTTAAACAATTTACATCCCCCTGTGGATCACTGATTTAGTTTTTGTTTTTCCTTTTTGTATGCACATAATCACTGTTGGCATTTACACAATTCACTTTTTCGCACCCTGTTTTACAGGTTAATAACATAGAGGTCACCCTCCTTAAATCACCCCTTCCCCTCCCCCCCCCCTTTCTTTTTTTTTTTTTTTCCTCTTTTCCCCCTCTTTTCCCTTCTTCTTTTCCTCACACACACAGACCCCCCACACCTCCCTCCCTTTTCCCTCCTCCTTCTTCACTTTAACACTTCATAATAACCCACTACCCCGTATATCATCACATCACACCTACTCACACCAACTCAATCACGTTTCACATTCGACCTTGGGTCCATAACTCACAAGTTTTCACTCACACAGCCATTCACTCCCCTTACACAGTTCTCTCTTGTCCTATGGAAAGATTTCTTAACACCACCCCTAGAATTACTTCTCCAAGCATGGCAGGCAGACATAAGGATAAAAAAACCAAAGGAGTCTCAGAAAATGTAGCAGAAATCACCATACCTATTACTAACCCTGCTATAGAGACCCTAAATATTCAAAATTTAGTCTCTAACATATCAGAAGCACTAACCCCCAAATTTGAAACTCTGAGATCTGAGATAAAACAGGATATAGCACAACTTTCCCAAGAAATTAGGCAATTTTCAAGCAGACTACAGGAGGCAGAACAGAGGGTTTCGGATCTAGAGGATCTTACCACCTCGCATAGCTCCAACCTAGAAGAAACTAATTCCAAAATCCAAAAACTAATCTCAAAAATCGAGGACCTTGAAAATAGATCTCGTAGGAACAATATAAGGATTATAGGAATACCTGAGGGCAAAAAATATGAAGATCTCTCCTTGTTTGTCACCCAGACCCTAGTACAACTTTTATAAATGCCTCCTTTACACATAATAATAGAAAGGGCTCATAGAATAGGTCCACCCCCAACTGACAATAAAACAAATAGACCCAGACCAGTAATTGTGCGTTTCCTAAATTACCTTGACAAAACTAATATACTTCAGCAATTTAAAAAGAAACAACCAATTAGTTTAGATGGTGCCAAAATTCTAATGTTTCAAGATTTCTCAGCTGAGACAGCCTCAAGGAGGAAAGAATTGGCACCAATATGCACAAAAATGATACAAAGAGGATATAAAGCGACACTATTATACCCACACAAACTTAGAATAATGGTTAGGGATACGGTACATCTTTTCGAAAATGCTCGCGAAGCTGAAATTTTTTTTTCTGATATAGAATCTACAACTCAAATAGTGTGTAGAAAGGCAGCAATAAATAGACAACAACGAGGTTATAGGCCTGCAATAGAATTGACATGGTTTTTTTCAAATTAAAACAGTCCTCTGAAGAGGACCATTATCGGACCAAGAACTCAACAGGGGAAATTTCCCTGCTGAGCACTGAATTGAGATATTGTGGAGTTCTAAATAAAAATTTGGAACATTTTTTCCTTCGCCCCCTCCCTCCCCCTCTCCTTCTTGGGGGGGGGGGCTTCTCTTTTCTCTTTTCTCCCTCCCCCTTTTTTTTTCTCCTTCCTTCTTTCCTTGTTGTTCCCCTCCTGCTCACGCCCTCATTCCTGTCTTCTGCCACAAATTGCCCTATATAGGTTAATAGATGACTAAAAGACCAGATAAAGTTAAACTTATATCATGGAACATTGGTGGTATATCGACCCCCATTAAAAGGAAAGCAATTGTCTCCCACCTGAGAAAAATGCAGGCAGACCTTGCATTTTTGCAAGAAACACATCTAGATATAGAGGAAATTAAAAAAATGAAAGGCTCTTGGGTTAAAGAGGTTGTTGCTTCTCCCAGTTTAGGAAGAAAAAGAGGGGTAGCCATATTAATTGGAAAAAGACTAGAATATTAGTTAATTCACTCTGAAAGGGACTCTGAGGGGAGGTTTGTGATGATGAAAATTAAAATTCAAGATCAATTGTTCACTCTCTGTAATATATATGCACCTAACATGCTGGATTATGAGTTTTGGGACACGCTGCAATCTAAAATAATAACCTATTCAGAAGGCTATGTGGTATTGGGTGGCGATTTCAATATTGCGCCGCAATCCCCTCTAGACAGGCTTCGGCAGACTAACAAACAAGCAAAACAAAAAAGAGACAATCTTGAAGCAAAAATATTCAAAACTTTAACCCAGAATTTAGCTGTTAAAGACATCTGGAGGATTCAAAATCCCGATGTCAGAGAATACACCTGCCTTTCTAAGGCTCATAAAACTCTATCTCGAATAGATTTGTTTCTAATTGATGACAGATTATGTACAATGAAAACTACTGCAGGAATAACTCCTGTAACCCTATCAGATCACTCTCCTATTTTTTTAGAACTACAGCTAAATCGGTTTATAAACTCTTCTACAAGATTTAGATTCCCATATTACTTGGTGAATGATTCTAAATTTAAGAATCATTTGATCAAGAAATTTAAGGAATACCTTCATTTTAACTCCGAATTTGCCGACCGTCCGGAAATATTCTAGGGAGCTGCTAAAGCAGTCCTCAGGGGGGAAATAACGGCTTACGCCGCTATGATATCCAAAAAGTTGAAAAAGAGAGAGAAAGAGGTCACAAGTTTTGTGACTAATGCTTATAACCGGTCCCTGCTGCAAAACACACCCTTCCACTGGGCTAAATACATAAAAGCCAAGAGCGAAAAAGACGCTTTGGCATTATTAGTGGAAACACAGAAAGAACTGAGGTTTCAAGCCAAGCTTTACCGGTTTGGCAATAAATCGGGCAAATTATTAGCTAAGCTAACCAAAGGTGACAATAAGCCTCCTATGATTGAAAAAATCCTTCATCAAGGGAATCTATTGGTAAACACAGAAGACATCTTAGAGGCTTTTACAGAGTATTATAGAGATCTGTACTCTGCAAAAACTGCAGATAAAATTCAGTCTGAGCAATTCTGGGGTCAGGTAAACTGTCCTTCAATCACAGCAGAAATGAACTCTATTCTTAATAGTCCAATCTCCAATGAAGAGGTTAGCAAAACGATTTTTGAGTCACCAGCGAACAAAGCAGCAGGCCCAGATGGTCTCCCTAATGAGGTGTATAAGATTCTGACCTCAGATATAGTCCCGTATCTATCTAAAACATTTAATGAATTTTTTATTGAGGGCAACTCTGCTCGCGAAGGGAGGCAAGGATCCTAGTCATAAGGAATCTTACCGACCGATAACCCTCTTGAACTCGGACTATAAGATCCTTGCCTCAATTTTGGCACGTAGGCTTCAAGGTGGCCTTCCACATATCATTCATAAGGACCAAGCAGGGTTTATTCATGGCCGTAACTCAGCCTCCAAAATTAGGGAGGTTCTTCTGTTGACAGAATTCTTCCAAACCAGAGAGAGAGGGACAGAGGGCAAAAAGGACCTCGCAATAGTCGCCATTGATGCGGCTAAGGCATTTGACTCTGTTTATTCCAGTCATCTGTTTACCTCATTAGCCAAATTTGGGTTCAGGGATAACTTTGTTAACTTTATACATAACTTGTATACATGTCCATCTACCAGACTAATAGTTAACAATTCACTATCCTCAGATATCGCAATTGAAAGGGGAACACGGCAGGGGTGTCCCCTGTCCCCCCTTCTCTTTGATATTGCAATAGAGTCTCTTGCTATAAAGATCTGACAGAGTATTGAGGGCATTAATTTGGGTGAACATATAATGAAGGCTGCGTTATACGCGGATGATATCCTTCTTTATATTTCAAATACAAAGTCGAATATACCCAAACTGCTTAGTATCATTCAACAATTTGGCTCCTTCTCTGGATATATGGTTAATACTTCCAAATCTGAATTATTTTGGCTAAATAAAAATAGGGATTCAATTAAAGATAGCCCATTTAAAGAGGTCTCTGAATCATTTAAATATTTGGGTATTATTATACCAGTAAATTTCTCAGAGTTGTACAAAGTTAATATAACACCCATATTAACAATGATCTGTGAGAGGCTGAAATATTGGCAAAGTTTACCTATCTCATTATCTGGGAGAATAGCCCTATACAAAATGATTCTTCTCCCGAAACTCTTATACATATTACAAAACACCCCACTAATATTATATGGAAAAGACATTAGGTTGCTTAACAGGGCAGTTGGGAAATTCCTCTGGCAGGGGAAAAAGGCGAGAATCTCTCTAACAAAATTAACCTCGGCAAAGGAATATGGGGGTCTAGCCTTGCCAGACATCAGGCAATATAACATGGCTTTTCTTGCAAGAACAGTGACAGACTGGATTCTTCTTAAAGATTATGTCACAAATATTGTATTAGAAGCAAATATCTGTCACCCATACTTTCTTACTGGTCTGGTATATTGCGCACCTAAATTGTTACCCCCTGAAATCAAAAAGCTTAAAAGTATTTTGAACCCGATTAAAGCCTGGTGGAAAATAGGGAACACCCTAAGACTGGATTGCAGTGTGTCTCAATACTTAACAATAAAAGGAAACCCAAGATTCCAACCAGGCATGGAAATGGCCATATTCGATAGATGGTCCCAACTAGGACTGGTAAAAGTTAAGCAAATTTTTGAAAATGATTCAAATGTTATAAAAACATTTGAACACCTGAAAAATGAATTTAATATATCACATAAAGATTTTTTTGCATATCTGCAACTTAGACATTATGGATTAAAGATTACTAGGAACACGGATTGGTCATGGACCCTAGGAAAACTGGAGAATTGGCTGATTTTGATAAAAGCCGGACGCATGTCGATTACTCCCTGCTATACACTTCTTAACGCCAATAAAGGAACTTCTCTATTGGAACACATAGCAATGACATGGTCCAGGTTAATCCCCTCAGAATTGGTAGAATCAAATAGTGTACAGAGGTCAATAGACCGAGTTTCTCGGGCCACCCTTTCTGCCATGTGGAGGGAAGCACACCTTAAAATCCTACATAGAACATATTTTACTCCAGCCCTAGGTTACAAAATACATAATTCAGAATTTAGGGCTTGCCCAAAATGTTCCCTTGTCGCGGCAGACCTAGTCCATATGCTATGGAACTGCCCAAAGATACGCCAATTTTGGCATAAAGTCGAATTTTGGCTTAACAAAAATCTGGTGGCTGCTCCTCTGGTATTCACCCTGACACAGATTATTTTTTGTGTCCAATTGGAAGCACGGCAACAACCTCAGGAAAAATTAACCATTCTCACAATTCTAGCAGCGAGATATTTGATTCTTAAGCATTGGAAGGGCTCAAAGACTCCCTCAATCCTCGAGGTAAAAAATTGTTTGAAGAAACAATGCATGATCGAGCAAAGGGACACCAATATTGACAATGAAGAGGACATAAAAAAATTCTTCTTGAAATGGTCAGCCTTTATCAAAGGCTATCCAACTAATGAAATAGAAATGATAATTTTTCCATTCAGGAACTCAGAAATGGTCTTGCTTAACCTGTGGTAGGAGATGGGGGTGGGGGTCGGAGTCGAGGGGGGCATGGACTAAATATATGATCAAGTTATTCTCTCCCCTCTTCCCCCCTTTTTTCCTTTTTTTTTTCTTTTCTTTTCCTTTCTTCTTTTTTTTTTTTTTCCCTCTTTTCTGAGTAAGGGGAGAAGAGGGGGAAGACAACCATGGAGGGAGGGGGAGAGGGGAGGGAAGAAAACAAAAAAGGAGGCTTAACATAAATTATATGTGCTAACAAACATAATTAATGCAACATGGCAATATGAGTTATTACTTACATAATATGGTACGTAAAGTTAATTTTCTTGATTTGTATTAAGATTGTTGCTGCCATGAATGTGACTCATTTAGCAAACACAATTAATGCAACATGGCAATATGAGTTATTACTTATATAATGTGGTACGTTAAGTTATTTCTTCTATGATGTAATAGACAGAAGCGAATTGTATCAAGAATGTTATTGCCATCTCTATGATTCATTGTTTTTCTTTTATCTTTTGTGTTTGTTTTGCCTTGTTTATGTATCATTTAATGTATTAAACCTCAATAAAAGTGTAAAAAAAAAAAGGAAAAAAAAAAAATTGCATACCCTATTTAAATCATGAAAGTTTTTTTTGGACTTGACTGTCCCTTTAAAAATAATTTAAATAAATCTAAATAAATATTCCTATAATTAACTAAATTATTCCTATTTAAAACTAAATACCTATAAAAGAAACCCTAAGATAGCTACAATATAACTAATAGTTACATTGTAGCTAGCTTAGGGTTTATTTTTATTTTACAGGCAAGTTTGTGTTTATTTTAACTAGGTAGAATAGTTATTAAATAGTTATTAACTATTTAATAGCTACCTAGTTAAAATAAATACAAAAGTACCTGTAAAATAAAACCTAACCTAAGTTACAATTACACCTAACACTACACTATAATTAAATTAATTACTTAAATTCAAATAAATTAATTACAATTAAATAAAATTAACTAAAGTACAAAAAAAACAACACTAAATTACAGAAAATAATAAAATAATTACAAGAATTTTAAACTAATTACACCTAATCTAATCCCCCTAATAAAATTAAAAAAAAAAACAAAATAATAAAAAGCCCTACCCTATACTAAATTACAAATAGCCCTTAAAAGGGCCTTTTGCGGGGCATTGCCCCAAAGTAATCAGCTCTTTTACCTGTAAAAAAAAATACAATACCCCCCAACATTAAAACCCACCACCCACACACCCAACCCTACTCTAAAACCCACCCAATCCCCCCTTAAAAAAACCTAACACTAACCTCCTGAAGATCACCCTACCTTGAGACGTCTACACCCAACCGGGCCGAAGTCCTCAACGAAGCCGGGCGAAGTGGTCCTCCAGACGGGCAGAAGTCTTCATCCAGACGGCATCTTCTATCTTCATCCATCCGGAGCGGAGCGGGTCCATCCGACGTGGAGCATCCTTCTAGGCCGACGACTGGAGGACCTCTTCTGCCCGGCTTCATTGAGGACTTTGGCCCGGTTGGGTGAAGATGTCTCAAGGTAGGGTGATCTTCAGGGGGTTAGTGTTAGGTTTGTTTAAGGGGGGATTGGGTGGGTTTTAGAGTAGGGTTGGGTGTGTGGGTGGTGGGTTTAAATGTTGGGGGGGCATTGTATTTTTTTTTACAGGTAAAAGAGCTAATTACTTTGGGGCAATGCCACACAAAAAGCTCTTTTAAGGGCTATTTGTAATTTAGTATAGGGTAGGACTTTTTATTATTTTGGGGGGCTTTTTTATTTTATTAGGGGATTAGATTAGGTATAATTAGTTTAAAATTCTTGTAATTATTTTATTATTTTCTGTAATTTAGTGGGGGGGGGTTTTGTACTTTAGTTAATTTTATTTAATTGTAATTAATTGTATTTAGTTTAGGTAATTAATGTAATTGTAGTGTAGTGTTAGGTGTAATTGTAACTTAGGTTAGGTTTTATTTTACAGGTAAATTTGTATTTATTTTAACTAGGAAGTTATTAAATAGTTAATAACTATTTAATAACTATTCTACCTAGTTAAAATAAATACAAACTTGCCTGTAAAATAAAAATAAATCCTAAAATAGCTACAATGTAACTATTAGTTATATTGTAGCTATCTTAAGGTTTATTTTATAGGTAAGTATTTATTTTTAAATAGGAATAATTTATTTAATTATAGGAATATTTATTTAGATTAATTTAAATTATATTTAAGTTAGGGGGGTGTTAGGGTTAGACTTAGGTTTAGGGGTTAATAAATTTAATATAGTGGCGGCGACGTTGGGGGCGGCAGATTAGGGGTTAATAAATTTAATGTAGGGGGGGCAGATTAGGGGGTTAATAAATGTAATGTAGTTGGCGGCGGGGTCCATGAGCGGCGGTTTAGGGGTTAAACACTTTATTTAGTTGCGGCGGGGTCCGGGAGCAGGGGTTTAGGGGTTAAACATTTTATTTAGTTGCGGCGGGGTCCGGGAGCGGCGGTTTAGGGGTTAATACATATAATGTAGGTGGTGGTGGGCTCCGGGAGCGGTGGTTTAGGGGTTAATACATATAATGTAGGTGGCAGTGGGCTCCGGGAGCAGCGGTTTAGGGGTTAATAACTTTATTTAGGTGCGCTGGGCTCCAGGAGCGGCGGTTTAGGGGGTAAACAGTATAGTATAGTATGGGTGCTTAGTGACAGGGTACCAAGAAAGCTGCGAATAAGCTGAAGAGCAGCGAGATTGATGACTGTTAGTTAACAACAGTCCGCTGCTTATCGCTCCATACTTGGTGCGCGGCTTTTTGACAGCTTTCTTGATAATTTTGGAGAACGCATTCAGGTCCGGGACAGTGATGTTAGGCGATGTTAGGTGAGCGTATTGGTGCCGGCGAATGCAGGTAAGTTGACAGGTTGATAAATAGAGGACATAGCCTTCTGTATTGCATCAGCAATATAATTTTTCATATCATCAGGGATATCATGTACAATATATGTTGAGGGAACAACAGGTGCTGTACTAGTACTAATAGAAACATTATTGGCATGGAAAAGCTTATCATGACAACTGTTACATAATATAATCTCAGCTTGCTTACAACAGATACACTTAGCTTTGGTAGAACTGTGTTCAGGCAGCATGGTTCCTACAGTAACTTCTGAGACAGGATCAGACTGTGACATCTTGCAAAATGTAAAAGAAAAAATAACATTTAAGCAAAAAATATATCCAATTTCCTCATATAACAGTTTCAGGAATGGGAAAAAATGCATGTGCTAAATAAGCAGAAAAGCAAACAGCACAGCCCTCTAGAATATAAAGAGAGCAGGGAGCATAAAGGAAGTGGGGTAATATAACCAAAAAAATATTTTTGCGCCAAGTATGACTCACAATGCAAAGTGAACATTTTTTGGCACTAAACAACATCCAGAAATGATGCAACTTGCGTCCTAACAAGAGCGACTTCGCGCCAAACAGACTAACGTCAATAAAGACGCAGTAAATGGCAAAACTTGCAACACTATAGTAGCAAATTTGCGGCAAAAAAAATTTGCACCAAAAATGACGCAATAAATAACAGCATTTTGCGCCTTCGCGAGCCTAGATTTGCCTGTGAAATTTAAGAAAAAAACAAGTCAAATTAGAAAAAAAAAATAAACCCCAGGAAAGAAAATTTAAAACACATACGCCTAGATTTAGAGTTCTGCGTTAGGGTTAAAAAGCAGCGTTAAGGGGTCCTAACGCTGCTTTTTAACGCCCGCTGGTATTTAGAGTCAGGCAGGAAAGGGTCTACCGCTCACTTTCTTTCCGCAACTCGAGGCTACCGCAAATCCCCTTACGTCAATTGCGTATCCTATCTTTTCTATGGGATTTGCCTAACGCTGGTATTACGAGTCTTGGAAGAAGTGAGCGTTAGAGACTCTACCGACAAGACTCCAACTGCAAAAAAAAGTCAGTAGTTAAGAGTTTTATGGGCTAACGCGGGAACATAAAGCTCTTAACTACTGTGCTATAAAGTACACTAACACCCATAAACTACCTATGAACCCCTAAACCGAGGCCCCCCCACATCGCAAACCCTATAATAAAATGTTTTAACCGCTAATCTTCCGACTGGACATCGCTGCCACCTACATTATCCCTATGAACCCCTAATCTGCTGCCCCTAACATCGCCGACACCTATCTTATATTTATTACCCCCTAATCTGCCCCCCCAATGTCGCCGCCATGAGATTAAGGGTTAATAATTGTAGGTATGTGGCGGCGATGTTAGGGAGGGCAGAATAGGGGTTAATAAAATTTATTATAGTGTTTGCGAGGCGGGAGTGCGGCGGTTTAGGGGTTAATACATTTATTATAGTGGCGGCGATGTCCGGTCGGCAGATTAGGGGTTAATAAGTGTAGGTAGGTGGCGGTGACATTGGGGGGGGCAGATTAGGGGGTAATAAATATAATATAGGTTTTGGTGATGTTAGGGGCAGCAGATTAGGGGTTCATAGGTATAATGTAGGTTGCAGCGGTGTCCGGAGCGGCAGATTTGGGGTTAATAATAAAATGCAGGTGTCAGCGATAGCGGGTGCGGCAGATTAGGGGTTAATAAGTGTAAGGTTAGGGGTGTTTAGACTCAGGGTTCATGTTAGGGTGTTAGGTGTAGACTTAGAGAGTGTTTTCCCATAGGAAACAATAGGGCTGCGCTAGGAGCTGAACGCTGCTTTTTTGCAGCCAGCTCAGCCCCATTGTTTCCTATGGGGAAATCGTGCACAAGCATGTTTTTCCAGCTTACCGCTACCGTAAGCAAAGCTGGTATTGAGAGTAGAAGTGGAGCTAAATTATGCTCAACGCTCCCTTTTCTGAGGCTAAAGCAGCCATTCAAACAACTCGTAATACCAGCATTGTCTTAAGGGTGCGCTGGAAAAAAAGGCTCGTTAGCACCGCAGGTCTTTACCGACAAAACTCTAAATCTAGGCGATAACTTCCTTAAACATGATTCTTATACTGAAACTGTTAGACTGCAAAGGGAAATACACATAACCCAACTCATGGCAAATATAAGTAAATACATATATTTAAAACTTTATATTAATACATAAAGCGCCAAACATAGCTGAGAGTGTCTTAAATAATGATACATACTTACCGAAGACACCCATCCACATATAGCAGACAGCCAAACCAGTACTGAAAACTAGCAGCAGAGGTAATGGTATAAGAGTATATCTGAAAAGGGAGGTAGGAGATGAATCCCTATGACCGATAACAGAGAACCCTTGAAAAGATTTCCCATGAGGGAAACCATAAAAATCAACAGGCAATACTCTCTTCACGTCCCTCTGACAAACACTGTACTCTGAGAGGAATTGGGCTTCAGAATGCTTAGAAGCGCTTATAATAGAAGAAATCATAAAAATCTAGCACAAACTTACTTTACCACCTCCATAGGAGGCAAAGTTTGTAAAACTGAATTGTGGGTGTGGTGAGGGGTGTATTTATAGGCATTTTGAGGTTTGGGAAACTTTGCCCCCTCCTGGTAGGAATGAATATCCCATACGTCACTAACTCATGGACTCTTGCCATTTACATGAAAGAAATGTAATTATACTTTACCTATAATGATTAGTTTGTTATTTAGTTGCAAACTTTGAAAAATTATTCTGGATATAAAGAGTTAATCCATTGATAATTAACTTTATCCTATCTGAAGGAACCTCATTCTTTTTAAGCAAACAGCTGATACAATGGGGCCTATCTATCAAGCTCCGGATAGAGCTTGAGGCCCTGTGTTTCTGGCGAGCCTGCAGGCTCGCCAGAAACAGCAGTTTAACAATAACCTGTCCGCCTGCTCTGAGCAGGCGGACAGATATCGCCGGAATTCAACCCGATCGAGTACGATCGGGTTAATTGACACCCCCCTGCTGGAGACCCATTGGCCGTATTGCTCTCCATATTCAGCAAGGTCTGGCGGACCTGATCCACACTGTCGGATCAGGTTCGCCAGACTTTGTTAAATAGGGGCCAATAGGTGAAATATACATCAGAGCATTGATACGTCACCAGGGGGGTTGGTCACATGACCTAGCACTAGTTCTCCCACAAGAGACAGCATATTAGTAGTTTGTGATTGATATGTTGTATTTCTCTTGATTGCTATTTTTGATGAACATTCTTTTGACCACCATGAGTGATATTCATATAATTTATTGTTTCTATTTGGAAAATAAATATTTGCATCAGAAAAGTTCCTGCATTACCGTAGTATTTTATGTTTTGGGCTTATTATTTAGTGCTAACTGCTGTGAACTTATTTTGTGCTTTAACAGAATCAATCTATCCTTTACTCTCTTTAAGGTGCACACTTAGATCACTGCCTTCACTCTTGATCTCTACCTTTCATCTTATATTTGGAAGTTTTTATTCTTCTTATTCTCTGTAGATTTCTGCATTTTTGGACATTTTGTTGCTCAGTGTATACAGTTTCAGTTTTACTTTGATGCCTGTTTTGCCTTTTTTATGTTCTGTATTTTTGCATGGTTCAATTCAATAATAATAATAACAACAGCAACTTATATAGCGATTTTCTCCAGGTTGGACTCGCTTTACGCAAGGGATATTTACATAAGAGGATTAGAAGTTACAGATTTGATTCCTGAAAGGTTTGTGTAAACAGGTAGGTCTTGAGTCTTTGTTTGAAAAAGTACACTCTAACTGTACTTGGGAGAGTGTTTCATAGAGATGGAGCGGCATAGTTAAAAGCTTACAAACCAAATTTTTGTGTAAATTCTTGGCACTTTTAGCATCTGAGCATGTGCTAATCGAAGTGTGCTAGTTGGGACATAAGGCACCAGTAATTATTTTAAATAGCTTGGTCCCTGATCATGTAGAGATTAGTAGGATAGCAGCCTATCTTGAATAGTATGCACCATTTTATTGGCAGCCAGTGCAGAGAGGGGAGAATGGGTGTTACATAGCAAGATTTTAGTTGGCCACTGAGAAGCCTTGCTGCAGTGTTTTGTACCAACTGAAGGCAATGGGGTAGTTTTTCTGGGAGACCATAATAAAAAGCATTGCAGTAGTCCAAGCATGATTTCACACAATGCTCAAATTAAAAGTTTAACTTGCCTTATATTCATTTGGTTCCTTAAAAAAGTAACCCTACGTATTGACAGCAATTATATGTATTCATCCAGCAGGGATGTCCTAGACATTTATGGTTAAAGGGATATTTGAAAAAAAGAAGCATAGACCCAGAAGAGTGCATTATTAGTGAAGTCTTTTTAGATTAGGATTGAAGGCATTCAAAATTCATTGGAATGAGTCAACTAATATCTAAGGACACTGTGTAGAAGTTGCACTGGTTGGGGACAAAATCTGGTGGTGAACTGTATCAGGTATAGTACACACTATGCAGGATCAGTAAGGCTAAGAGACCATTTGTTCAAGTATTATGTAAGTGGGACCTTGTTTATGGGACCAAGTGTTGGGGATGGAAGCCACAGAGGAATTATATAGATTGGATTAAGTGTGGGTAAGTATAAGTGCTGAGAGGTTGAAAATATCACAGCTATATTTTAAGGGAATATTTTTTTTGGGGGGGGCATGTTACAGGTTTTAAGAAAAAGTGATGACACAATAGCCAACTCTTCTCCTTCTGTTGATTAAAAAAAACAGCTTAGCCTAAAACTGCTTGTGTCTTGTAATCATAAACTATAGATCCTATGAGAAATAAGAGCTTGCAAAAAAAATGGTTATATATATAAAAAAGTACTAAATTTTTTACATCTCATTTTTTACCGTCAATAATATTACATTACCAGTCTTTTTATATTTCAGATGCATGATGGTTAGTAATCACCAGGCTAGGTGTTTTAATGTGTCTCTCTTTGGGGCATATCTATCAAGCTCCATAGGGAGCTTGAAGCCCTGTGTTTCTGGCGAGCCTTCAGACTCGCCAGAAACACCAGTTATGAAGCAGCGGTCTAAAGACCGCTGCTCCATAACCTGTCCGCCTGCTCGGAGGAGGTGGACAGACATCGCCGCAATTCAACCCGATCGAATACGATCGGGTTGATTGACACCCCCTGCTAGCGGCCGATTGGCCGCAAATCTGCAGGGAGCGGCGTTGCACCAGCAGTTCACAAGAGCTGCTGGTGCAATGCTGAATGCGGAAAGCGTATTGCTCTCCGCATTCAGTGAGGTCTGTCGGACATGATCTGCAATGTTGGATTATGTCCGACAGGCCTTTCATAAATAGGCCCCATAGTCTCTAGGTAACAGGAGATAGCTATAGTTAGTATATTATAATGTTCTAGCTTTTTGACTCACACTTAAAATTTAAAAATGTACCTTACATTTTTATTTGATAAAATGTAGATATTTTTTATACAGAGAATTATAATCCATTTGCAAAACAATTAAACAAATGAGTAAAGAGTAAACAATACTCAGCATTTCTGGTTCAGTGCAGTAAATCATTTTATTTTCTTTGTTTTGTCAGGAAGTCATTACATTAAAACAAACGGAGCTAATAAACATTTGGTCAGCAAGATTTTTCGGAAACACCTAGTTCCAAATCATCTGCTTCCTACCACCTTCCATTTTATAGAAACCTAACAGCACATCATGATTCATGAGTTGATGCCAGTAATGAGACCTTCAAGCTAAATGAGAAACAAGGAGTCTGGGACTATTAGCACAGGGGAAGAAGGCTGAAGATCTAAAGTCTAAATTGCAATGTGTGTAACTGAAATATTCCAGTAGCAGATCATTCCATGGCTGCCTGCTTCTCATGGATTATTAGTTTTCCTTTAATTCAATTTGAGTTATATAATTTGACCATTATTTGTCGTTTTTTTTTAGTAAAGAAAGCTTAGTGAAATGCCCCAATAAAGGGTCAATGGAGAGGTAATTATTGCTCCTGTTCAATCGTTAACAGCGCTAGAAATTTATTGCGCGCATTAGATGCTGCGTGTATTACAAGTTGAAAGTAAAAAGTTTTTGCTTGCGCCCTAACCAGACGTGCGCAAAAAGCCAACTTACAAAATTGTGATCGCATTAACGTATTCTCCCATAGGTTTCAATGGAGGGCAAAAAGGGGGTAAAAAAAGACCCTCCTCGCGAGTAAACCCGATCGCGTTTAACCAAGTTCGCTTATCCGACATCAAATATTAATATTTCACATTCCAATGTTGTTCACATAGCAGAATATGTTCTATTTATTCATATATACATACATACATATATATATATATATATATATATATATATATGAGATTGTTTTTTTTTAAAAAAATATATATGATTATATATAGGTATAGATATATACAGATATATATATATAGGAATATCTATTTAAAAATACTTATAACATTTTCCCCTATGTAAAGAACATTGTACTGTGAAATATTTACTTTAAATACATAGTTGAAACCTTAATTAAATATAAATATTGCATAAATATGATTTTACCTGTTTTCAGCTACTTAACTGCAAAGGGCTCTGTGAGTCACTTGTTTGGCACAGAAAAGGTTAACAGACCCTTTCTACTTTCACTAATCTGTCACAGTCTATCCACTCCAGACAAGCCTGTGACTTAGTTCAGTGGGTGCAAGGGTTAAAGGGACAGTATACTATAAAATAGTTTTTCCCCTTAATGTGTTTCCAATTACTTTTTTTACCAGCTGCAGAGTATAAAATGTATAAGATTTGCTTTTCTGAGACTTATTTGTGTATATCAATTAGCTGATTTTGTGTTTTGAAGCCACAACCTAATAAAATGGGTTGAGCTTGTAGGTATAATCAGATCTTATTACTTTATCATATTGTGTACATATACAGTACCTGATTCTTTATCTTATATCTGCCAATAAACCAATCACCAATACTTGTAGAGAACAATAGAACATTTACATTTTATTACCTTATCTCGACTATAACCCACTGGTAGTGTAATTTCTTCTACTGGCTGTGTTATCAAGGCTTGGCTTTGAGGCAAAAAACTTTCAAGATGGGTGGGGATACCACAGGCTAAATAAACTAATTTAAAGGCCAATATAAGGGTAATGGAAATACTTGTAAACAATGTAATACACTCCAGCAGGTAAAGTGAATCATTGGGAACAAATTAAAGGGGAGACATTTTTTGAGTAAACTGTCCCTTTAACAACACTCTCTAGTCTGTCCTAGACTTAGATAAAATGCCCAAAACTCCCCTTTACTGCCACCCAAACTAAATAAGCTGCCACCACTTACGATTTATTTATGGGAAGGAAAAACTCAGACTAACAACTTAACTCCCAGAATACAATTTAGCAAAAATAACCTAAAATCACAGTAATAATACTACAAAGGCAAAAGCTTAATAAGTGAATGTTTATTATGCAAAAAATTATGTACAGTACATTATTAATAAAAATATGTTAACAAATAGAACTATACACAAGCAAACAGTTTTAAAAATAAAAAGGAGAAAATAGCATACATAATACATACCTAGCTTATAAGTCTGCCCCAGGGAGATGGGCAAGAGAAATGGTCACTCACACTGTAGCAGCCTCCTAAGTAGAATGAACAACTTGAATTGTTAAACACAACATTTTATACATATTCCATTATATCAAATTGCTTGACCCAACCTTCTTGCAGAGGGGGCTAGGGAAAAATCCACCCCTCTCTTTTACGACGGATCATAAAGCTCAGCATCTTTGGCTGAAATTATAAAACACCTTATAACTTCTGTTGTCTACATCTATTTCATATACACAGAAAGGCAATCCCTTAGTGATGCTGTAAGGAGTATTTTGATACCAAACATCATATATATTGTATTCTTTATGTTTCTGAGGCATTATTACTTATAAAAGCACTAATTTGCAAGGCTGGCTGACTTGTCAATGACTCCATGTTAATTCCTTGAAAAAGACCCTGTGTTTCATCAATCCCTGTGCTGACAGGTTGTGGCAATAAAATTCTCTCTTTTGCATTGGACAAGCTTATTTATTAGGGGGGTCCTCAATTATCAAAGGGAAAACATACAGAGCACATTCCTTCTTGAAAAAACAAATGTTTTTAACACACCAGCTACAGAAAATTAACCCTTTGGCATCTAAATCATGATGTATTCATGACAGGCTCCAATGCACTTAAATATTTGTCTATATAAGTATACATATGTATTTATGAACAAAACCAAAATCTTCTCCAAATGAGTAAAACAAAAAAATATTTATTGGTTCACCAACACATAACAGAGTAAAAGAAGCGGTCTGACATGTTTCATGCCGTATTCATAGATCATCATATGTATTTATGTATGAGATATACAGTATCTCACAAAAGTGAGTACACCCCTCACATATATATTTTCATGTGACAACACTGAAGAAATGACACTTTGCTACAATGTAAATTAGTGAGTGTACAGCCTGTATAACAGTGTAAATTTGCTGTCCCCTCAAAATAACTCAACACACAGCCATTAATGTCTAAACCGTTGGCAACAAAAGTGAGTACACCCCTAAGTGGAAATGTCCAAATTGGGCCAAATTAGCCATTTTTCCTCCCCGGTGTGTGACTCGTTAGTGTTACAAGGTCTCAGATGTGAATGGGGAGCAGGTGAGTTAAATTTTGTGTTATCGCTCTCACACTCTCTCATACTGATCACTGGAAGTTCAACATGGCACCTCATGGCAAATAACTCCCTGAGGATCTGAAAAAAAAGAATTGTTGCTCTACATAAAGATGGCCTAGGCTATAAGAAGATTGCCAAGACCCTGAAACTGAGCTGCAGCACGGTGGGCAAGACTATACAGCGGTTTCACAGGACAGGTTCCACTAAGAAAAGGCTTCGCCATGATCGAGCAAAGAATTTGAGTGCACGTGCTCAGCGTCATAGCCAGAGGTTGTCTTTGGGAAATAGATGTATGAGTGCTGCCAGCATTGCTGCAGAGGTTAAAGGGGTGAAGGGTCAGCCTGTCAGTGTTCAGACCATACGTCACACACTGCATCAAATTGGTTTGCATGGCTGTCGTCCCAGAAGGAAGCCTCTTTTAAAGATGATGCACAAGAAAGCCTGCAAACAGTTTGCTGAAGACAAGCAGACTAAGGACATGGATTACTGGAACCATGTTCTTGTGTCCGATGAGACTAAAATAAACTTATTTGTTTAAGATGGTGTCAAGCATGTGTGGCGGCAACCAAGTGAGGAGTACAAAGACAAGTGTGTCTTGCCTACAGTCAAGCAAGGGGGTGGGAGTGCAATGGTCTTGGCCTGCATTAATGCTGCCGGCACTGGGGAGCTACAGTTCATTGAGGGACCATGAATGCCAACATGTACTGTGCATACTGAAGCAAAGCATGATCCCCTTCCTTCGGAGACTGGGCCGCAGGGCAGTATTCCAACATGATAATTACTCCATACACACCTCCAAGACGACCACTGCCTTGCGAAAGAAGCTGAGGGTAAAGGTGTTGGACTGGCCAAGCATGTCTCCAGACCTAAACCCTATTGAGCATCTGTGGAGCATCCTCAAACAGAAGGTGGGGGAGAGCAAGGTCTCTAACATCCACCAGCTCCGTGATGTCGTCATGGAGGAGTGGAAGAGGACTCCAGTGGCAACCTGTGAGGCTCTGGTGAACTCCATGCCCAAGAAGGTTAAGGCAGTGCTGGAAAATAATGGTGGCCACACAAAATTTTGACACTTCGGGCCCAATTTGGGCATTTCCACTTAGGGGTGTACTCACATTTGTTGCCAATGGTTTAGACATTAATGGCTGAGTGTTGAGTAATTTGAGGGGACAGCATATTTACACTGTTATACAGGCTGTACACTCACTACTTTACATTGTAGCAAAGTGTCATTTCTTCAGTGTTGTCACATGAAAAGATATAATAAAATATTTACCAAAATATGAGGGGTGTACTCACTTTTGTGAGATACTGTATATACAGTATATATATAAATATATATATATATATATATACAGTATATATATAGCTATATATATATATATATATATTTAATAATAATAAACTATATTATTTATTATGTGAAGAACATAGGAATGTAAAATATGCATTTTGCACATATTATAGCTAGTTTTGAGTGTATGTCTGTTTTTGTAAATCTAATTTTCTTCTATCCATTTCAGCCTGTATCAGTGAACACCTAATTTACTTATGGCGAGAATACGAGTTTGGCGTTAACAGGGGTGCGGGGCTAACGAGGCTTTTTTTTCTAACGCTACCTTAAGCCAACGCTGGTATTACAGTTTTTTTTAAACCTAGCGTTAGCCGCAAAAAGGTGATCATAGAGCAGAATTTAGCTCCACATCTCACCTCAATACCAGCGTTGCTTACGGTAGCGGTAAGCTGGCTAAACGTGCTCGTGCACGATTTCCCCATAGGAAACAATGGGGCTGAGCTGGCTGGAAAAAAACCTAACACCTGCAAAAAAGCAGCATCCAGCTTCTAACGCAGCCCAATTGTTTCCTATGGGAAAATAAAAAATATGTCAGCACCTAACACCCTAACATGAACCCCGAGTCTAAACACCCCTAATCTTACACTTATTAACCCCTAATCTGCCGCCCCCGCTATCGCTGACACCTACATTATATTATTAACCCCTAATCTGCCGACCGGACATCGCCACCACTTTAATAAATGTTATCAACCCCTAATCTGCCCCCCCAACGTCACCGACACCTACCTACAATTATTAACCCCTAATCTTCCGACCCCAACGTCGCCGCTACTATAATAAATTTATTAAGCCCTAAACCTAAGTCTAACCCTAAGTCTAACCCCCCTAACTTAAATATAATTTAAATTAAACGAAATTAATTTAACATAATTAAATAAATTAATTATATTTAAAACTAAATACTTAACGATAAAATAAACCCTAAGCTAGCTACAATATAACTAATAGTCACATTGTAGCTAGCTTAGGATTTATATTTATTTTACAGGCAACTTTGTATTTATTTTAACTAGGTACAATAGTTATTAAATAGTTATTAACTATTTAATAACTACCTAGTTAAAATAAGTACAAAATTACCGGTAAAATAAACCCTAACCTAAGTTACAATTACACCTAACACTACACTATCATTAAATAAATTACCTAAGCTACCTACAATTAATTACAATTAAATTCAATAAACTAAATTACAGAAAAAAATAAAAAATTACAAGAATTTTAAACTAATTACACCTAATCTAATCCCCCTAATAAAATAAAAAAGCCCCCCAAAATAATAAAATTTCCCTAACCTATACTAAATTACAAATAGCCCTTAAAAGGACCTTTTGCGGGGCATTGCCCCAAAGTAATCAGCTCTTTTACCTGAAAAAGAAAAAAACAATACCCCCCCAACATTAAAACCCACCACCCACACACCCCTACTCTAAAACCCACCCAATCCCCCCTTAAAAAAACCTAACTCTAACCCCCTGAAGATTTCCCTACCTTGAGTCGTCTTCACCCAGCCGGGCACAAGTGGTCCTCCATACAGCAGAAGTCTTCATCCGATCAGGGCAGAAGAGGTCCTCCAGACGGCAGAAGGCTTCATCCAGGCTGCTTCTTCTATCTTCATCCTTCCGGAGCGGAGCCATCTTCTATTCATCCGACGCGGAGCCATCCTCTTCAAACGACGTCCTAACGAAGAATGAAGGTTCCTTTAAGGGACGTCATCCAAGATAGCGGCCCTTGAATTCCGATTGGCTGATAGGATGAGGGGTTAGAGTTAGGTTTTTTTAAGGGGGGATTGGGTGGGTTTTAGAGTAGAGGTGTGTGGGTGGTGGGTTTTAATGTTGTGGGGGGTATTGTATTTTTCTTTTTCAGGTAAAAGAGCTGATTACTTTGGGACAATGCCCCACAAAAAGGCCCTTTTAAGGGCTATTTGTTATTTAGTATAGGGTAGGGACATTTTATTATTTTGGGGGGCTTTTTTATTTTATTAGGGGGATTAGATTAGGTGTAATTAGTTTAAAACTCTTGTATTTTTTTTTTCTGTAATTTAGTGTTTGTTTTTTTTCGTAATTTAGTTTATTGAATTTAATTGTAATTAATTGTAGGTAGCTTAGGTAATTTATTTAATGATAGTGTAGTGTTAGGTGTAATTGTAACTTAGGTTAGGGTTTATTTTCCAGGTAATTTTGTACTTATTTTAGCTAGGTAGTTATTAAATAGTTAATAACTATTTAATAACTATTGTACCTAGTTAAAATAAATACAAAGTTGCCTGTAAAATAAATATAAATCCTAATCTAGCTACAATGTAACTATTAGTTATATTGTAGCTATCTTAGGGTTTATTTTATCGGTAAGTATTTAGTTTTAAATAGAATTAATTTATTTAATTATGTTAAATTAATTTCGTTTAGACTTAGGTTTAGGGGTTAATACATTTATTAAAGTGGCGGCGATGTGCTGTCGGCAAATTAGGGGTTAATAATTGTAGGTAGGTGGTGGCAACGTTGGGGGCGGCAGATTAGGGGTTAATAAATATAATGTAGGTGGCGGCGATGTTAAGGGCAGCAGATTAGGGGTTCATAGGTATAATGTAGGTGGCGGCGATGTCCGGTCAGCAGATTAGGGGTTAATAATTGTAGGTAGGTGGCGGCGACGTTGGGGGCAGCAGATTAGGGGTTAATAAATATAATGTAGGTGGCGGCGATGTTAGGGGCAGCAGATTAGGGGTTCATAGGTATAATGTAGGTGGCGGCGATGTCCGGTCGGCAGATTAGGGGTTAATAATTGTAGGTAGGTGGCGGCGACGTTGGGGGTGGCAGATTAGGGGTTAATAAATATAATGTAGGTGGCAGCAATGTTAGGGGCAGCAGATTAGGGGTTCATAGGTATAATGTAGGTGGCGGCGATGTCCGGTCGGCAGATTAGGGGTTAAAAAATGTATTATAGTGTTTGCGATGTGGGGGGGCCTCGGTTTAGGGGTTAATAGGTAGTTTATGGGTGTTAGTGTACTTTTTAGCACTTTAGTTATGAGTTTTATGTTCCGGCGTTAGCCCATAAAACTCTTAACTACTGACTTTTAAATGCGGTAGGAGTCTTGACAGGAGAGGGTCTACCGCTCACTTTTTCCATGACTCGTAATACCAGCGTTAGGCAAATCCCATTAAAAAGATAGGATACGCAATTGACGTAAGGGGATTTGCGGTAGCCTCGAGTCGTGGAAGAAAAGTGAGCGATGAGCCTCTACCTGTCAGACTCGTAATACCAGCGTTAGGAAAAAGCAGCGTTGGGACCTCTCAATGCTGCTTTTTAAGGCTAACGCCAAACTCGTAATCTCGCCGTTAGTATCCTTATATGCCAAATATATCTGTGAGAAAATATGAGTGCATATATATGAATGTATGTATACCATCACATAAATTAAGCAAGCTTGCAGAATGATATACTTAGAATAACACAACTCTTTGTAAACACAAGAAATGTCTCAGAAAAGCAGACATTAGTTCATCCCTGAGCTTTGCCCTTTTTGATATATGGTCAGACACAGTAAGACCTACTACTCTGATGAATAGAACTTTTTATTCTGATGAATAGAAATGCTTTAGAACTGTTATTTATATATATATATATATAACCTGTATATCTATTCCTATAGATCTATATAGGTATAGATATATATTTTACATTAATAATATCACATATATATAGAAATATATATTTAATAATAAAAATTAGAATTGTTTCTATTTTTCTCTCTCTCGCTTTCCTTAATGTGTGTTATTTAAATATTACATATAAAATATTAAAAAATATAACATAAATCATTCAAATGTATTATACATTCTGTATAATATATATATATATATATATATATATATAAATCCAAAAGGAAAAAAGTAGATGGCTCCAACACTGTTTTCTTTAAAAGTGAAAAAACCTTTATTAAGGTGATATAATGAACAGACAGCAACGTTTCAGGTAACGCAGACCCTTAAGCATGATTAAGGGTCTGCGTTACCCAAAACGTTGCTGTCTGTTCATTATGTCACCTTAATAAAGGTTTTTTCACTTTTAAAGAAAACAGTGCTGGAGCCATCTACTTTTTTCCTTTTGGATTTATATATTGGAGGTGAGCAGGACCCTCTGGCTACCGTGCACTCTGCTAACTATTTCTGAACTGTTGATTTGTGCTGGACCTATTGCTTTCTTTATATATATATATATATATATATATTATATGGATTGATTAGCAATTTTTTATAATTTTTATTAATATTTTATATATAATATTTCAATAACGCACACTGAGGTTAGCAATTCTTCATGTGTGCTAACCCAACACTGCGTTAGACCTAAATTATTTTACATTCCAATGTTCTTCACATAGAAACAAATGTAATTTTTATTATTAAATATATATTTATATATATATATATATATATATATATATATATATATATATATATAATGTTTATGTAGATGTCTATACCTATATATCTATAGGAATAGATATACAGGTATAGTTATTTATAGATATACTGTATATAGAAATATGTATTTACAATAAACATTACATTGTTCTGTATGTGAAGAACAACGGAATGTGAACTATGAATAACTCATGTCGGGTTAGCACTCGCACAAAAGCTTACTACTAGCAATTTTAGTCCTTCAAATAAGTATATTTTAAGTGGTGCTTAATATGGTGAAACACTTGAGATATAGTAACTCTTTCATGCCGGGTTCAATTTTTCTACATCAGAACAACGTTTGGTTCAGCACCTGGGTAGCGCTTGCTGATTGGTGGCTACATTTAGACATCAATCAGAAAGCGCTACCCAGGTGGTGAACCAAAATGGGCTGGCTCCTTTGCTTACATTGTTGATTTTTCAAGTAAAAATACCAAGTGAACAAAGAAAATTTGATAATTGGAGTAAAATAGAAAGTTGCTTAAAATTGCTGCTCTATTTGAATCATGATAGTTTAATTTTGACTAGACTATCCCTTTAAATTATGAGTGTATGGTGCTATGATACAACATCAGTAATAGCTTTTTCTCCATAATAAATAAAAAATAATTGTCATGCTGTCACCTTGCAAATCTTACCAAGGATCCAGAAGTTTTCATAGAAGCAACACATGTTTATTAAAGGCATTTCCAGATGTAAATAGCAAATTCTGAGGTAAAGGCTAAAGTGGTTTATATTGTTGTTAAACAGAAGTTATTCATAAAAGGTAAAATACAGCAAAAACACTAAAATCCTAATTCAGTTTTCATTAGTTTCTTTTGTGTAGCCAGTTGTGGTATTAATAATTTAATTTGTGTCATGATAATGTAACAGATTTTAAACACAAAATAACTTTCCAGTGTATACTTCCATGAATATTTGCTTTAGTAGATTCATTTTTTAATCATCAACATAAAATAAATAAATAAGAAGGATGGATGATTTAAAAACTACCTCAAACAATTTATGGGAATCAATTTTTTTTTATTGGAAGGCTGGTGACAACATTTTAAAAAATATTATAAATCAAGACCAAAAATATTTACCATGTCTATATATGTCTAACAACCCATAAATTAATTCGAACTAGTGCCAATATCTTTCGGCAGTGTGACTCACTAATATATCTATGCTATGGTACAGATTCAGACAAGCAAATATCAAACATCTCCTTTAATTCTCCTTTAATTTGCTGTCATCCGCATGCTCAAGGGCAATAATGCTATTATATATATATTCTCTAGTTTAGACACATTCAGCATTCAGCTCAGAGAAGTGAAGGGCAAGTTAAATTGATTTGAAAGGTTCCATTGTGGCTGAAGGTGTGACCAATAAGTGAATAAAAGCATTAAATAATTATATATATATGTTAATTATTTTGTTGGTAATAAGAAAGGCATAAAAACATTAAACTGAAAAGCATAATTAATGAATTTCAATTAGTAAACCAGTATTTTGGTTCTTTGGGATAAAATTCCAACCAAAAGCTCAAGAACGTGCCAAAACAGTATAAGCCAAACAGCTATAGATATGATGTAGAAAATGAGCATCTGGCATTTCCTGCGGAAAGAAATGAGAATACACAATCCATGACACTGAACGAAACAGATGATAGTCCAGAAACAACATCTGATGGAGGGATCCTGGCAACGGGGGAAAGCAGATGGTCTGGCAAGAGTAAGAGCAGATGGCTTGGCAAGAGCGAGTATTTGTCAGAGAGAGAACAAAGAATAGACTGAGTATATTCATGCCATTAAATCTTCTGTACATAGTGGTGGCTCTTCAGAAGGATATAAGCTCAATGAATACCACTAATATACTACATATACTAGATTTTGACATTTCAGTTCTACATAATCAAAGAGTAATTTTCTATTTTCACAAAAAATCATCAATTATTTAAACAATCAAATACCATCAAACAGAGGAGGCTTGTATTTATAACCATGAATAACTATATACACCCCTGCCAGCCAGCCGCCACAACTTACTTCAGGCATAATATTTAACTTCCACCACAGCCAAATTTGCCTATTAATTTTGTTATAACAAATGTAATGTAGAAGTCTTATTGTTTGTCAGGCCAATAAGAGCAATTGCAATGGAAAATGAACTTATAGTATAACGTACCATTTTATTCAGTAGCATAAAACATTTTGGTGCTTTGCAAGTAAATTATAGCAGTAATAACGCTAAATACAATAATGAAAAAGTAATAGCTAGGAAAGAAGCAATGTCTGGATAGCATAGTATCATAAAGTACAATTTTTATCATCTTCAATAGAAATTTCCTCATTGGTCCTGTGTAAGAAAATAACCTCAGGCAAACTAAAACATTAAAAAAGTAGTTAGATTTAAAATGTAATTCAGTAATTTAAATAAATGAAAAAAAGCTTGTGAAAATGATTAGTAAAGCAAGTTGTTTTTTATACAGCAAGATTTGCATGAGAAAGTGACAAATACAAATTACACAAATTAAGCTGCTGGAACCCAACTAAAACATTCATTCTCAACCTTGAGAATTATGGAAAAAGATTGTCAATTTTGTCATTATTTGTATTTCATTATGAATAAATGTTGTAGGTCTGCAAGATTGTTAATTAAAATACATTATTAAAAAGTGTATTTCCTTTCAACATTAAGGGGCATATTTAACAATGTGCGAGCGGACATGATACGAAGTAACGTATCATGTCTGCTGCACATCGCTGCCCATCGATAAATGCCGACAGTATTCGCTGTCGGCATTTATCATTGCACCAGCAGCAATGCCGCCCCCTGCAGATTTGCGGCCAATTGGCCACTAGCAGGGGGTGTCAATCAACCCAATCGTATTCGATCGAGATGATTTCTGTCCGCCGCCTCAGAGCACTGCTTTATAACTTCTTTATAACTTCTGTTTCTGGCGAGCCTAAAGGCTCGCTGGAAACAAGGGGCCTCAAACTCCATACAGAGCTTGATAAATGTGCCCCTTAAACTTTATTAAAATGAGGGCAAAATGTATAAAAAGCCATTTCCTGGCCCACTCTGTCCCCTCCGACTCCTGATAATAACAAATGTACAGCTGTGATTCTATGCTGTTGGTTCACTATAGCTCTCCAATTTCTTTAACCCCTTAAGGACAGAGGCATTTCCAGTTTCTGATCTTAAATGACACAGGCCATTTTGGCACTTTTTTTCTCAGTATTGGTTTCACCATAATTATCAGCTCTCTTATTAAGTGCACCCATACATATTATACACCGTTTAATAACAGACAAATGTACCGTTCCTGTGATACCATATGCGGATGCATAAAAAATTATAAATAGGAATTTCATACTGAAATATGGGTCAAAAATGGAAAGAAAAAAAAAAACATTTTTGCTGTTTTCTTTATTACTGCTTGTATAAAACTAACGTAGTTAAAGAAAAATACCTCCAAATAAATTAATTATGTTGTACTTATTTCAGGAATAGCCCATATGTCTAGGTTTCAAAGTAATTTATAGCAAATATAGGCCAAATTATATAAAGATGGAATTATTGGTTTAACATTAATATTTGCTATGCTTGGAGTGTAAGCTGTAGGGGTCCACAAATTCAAAACTGCTGCACAAAATAGCCATCCAGGGTATTTAGCTAGAGGAAATTTAACACTTTTATTGCCATGGGCAGAAAATAATATTTAGGGGTAAAAAAAAATAAAAAACACCAAAAAAATATAATAATAAAAAAATAACTTTATTAAAATATAAATTATTAAAATACTATGTAAATACACTTTATTAAAATTAATTTAACACATTGTTTTACTGTACATGTTCACTGGGAGAAAAGGGGGACGTTCAAGACAAGCCATTGTTAATAAACCCTTTGCATGCCTTTTTTTTCTAGAGACCTTAAATCATTGAGCCCTTATAACTCTTTATTGCATTTTTTAAAATAATTTTTATTAGACAGTGTTATTATGAGTGCAACCGTTATGTTAAATGTATTTTTGATGTGATTTGTGCCATGTTTTTGATTTGCATCACAGTTAACCAGAGCTCAAAAGTCACGATATCCCGACACCCGAAAAATTTAAATTGCGCTCAAGCGAACATGTTTATTTTCAACTTGTAAATACGCGTCCTACTCGCAAAGAGCTGTGAAACATACCTTATTGCTTGTGTGCAACAGTAAATACTCTACTTTAACCAATGGTAAATGTTTGTCTTCAAATAAATTATTGTAAGCTTACATTCCTGATTTTTCAAATAAAGATACCAAGAGAATGAAGAAAAATTGAAAATAGGAGTAAATTAGAAAGTTGCTTAAAATCGCATGCTCTATCTGAATCATTAAAGAAAAACTTTGTGTTCAATATCCCTTTTAAGGATGAAACGAGTAAACAACTTAACTATAGCATTAAACAAGTTAGCTATCTTACACAGGTTTTATATTTCGTTATTAAAATTTTAATGTAACAAAAACATTTCATGCAGTTTATTGGCTTGTTCTTTTAAAACAGAACGTTCTTATGCTTTTACCTCCTAAGAAGATTGAGTCCTCATACAAAGTATAGCTCCTCCTCAGGAAGATTTTAAAGGGACATGAATCCCATTTTTTTTTTATAAATCAGATAGAGTGCAACATTTTCAAAATCTTTCCAATGTATTTTTATTATCAAATTTATTTCATACTTTTGGCATCCTTTATTGAAAAGCAGGTAGGTTTCAGAGCATACATACATTTAGAGCAGTATATTGCAGTAATTTTACATCTAACAAAATTATACATTTACAAGTCAACTCCATGGCAGAACATTACCATCCTACCATCATGATGCATGCTCTCTCTGAATCGTGGAAAAAAACCTTTTGATTTCATGTTCCTTTAATCTGTGTAAGTATAGGATACTCTATTGTTATATTTGAGACATAGCATAACCAACTAGTATGATTGGCTTTATGCTTCAATAGAGAGCTTCTGCACATTTAACTAAGGGACTACTTAGCATTCCGATGAACACATTTGGAAGTATTTTCTGTTATGATTATTCCAACAGAAATGTCAATGACAAGCACAATCATCAATAGGACAAACTTCTACATTTTTGTAATCTCTCCTCTAAAAAGAAAGCATCACACAATATAATTTGTCAGTGTGCAACAATTCAACCTTACAAACTGCATATTAGCTCAGTCTATTAGAGTGTTTCTTACCCTAACCAAAGGTAGTAGCACACCAGGACTTTCTGCAAATTAGGACATAGGGAATTAAAGATAAACGACCTCCCAGTCAAAACAACTTAAGTACATTTATCTTTAGGAGATACAGGGCAGAAATCACATGGAGATTACAAACACAATGAATGTAATTGCAAACACACTGCTGTGACTAACAGAATGATGAAAACACCAGAAAAGACATAATTCTGATCATTCTGATGTTCAAGCATCAGTCCCTTCCTCCTTACTGGTAGCAGGTTTACAATACATCATACAGCCTTTATATAACAATGGATTTACATTTATGTGTGAATGAAACAGGTTACAACTGCATATATAAACATATACACATTAATATAAAGGTTAGGTCATTAGTAGCCAATAATGGAGGTATAGACCCAATGAGGTCCATTTATCAAGCTCTGTCTTCAGACTCGCCAGAAACAGCAGTTATGAAGCAGAGGTCTAAAGAGTATGATTGGGTTGATTGATACCTCCCTGCTGGTGGCCGATTGACCGCGAGTCTGCAGGGGGCGGCGTTGCACCAGCAGCTCTTGTGAGCTGCTGGTGCAATGCTGAATACGGAGAGCGTATTGCTTTCTGCATTCAGCGAGGTCCTGCGGACCTGATCCGCACTGTCGGATCAGGTCCGCAAGACCTATGATAAATAGGCCTCAATACCTCTACATTTAAGGCAAATAAAAATTACCCAATCCTTATTCCCAAGGCACATTCTAAAGCTGGGCTGGACCTCTGGATAAGAAGAAGGCACAGTTGATAGGAAACTGGGAAGATAGCAAGCAAGCAGGAATCCCCCTTACTATTCTGTTTTTTGCAGGATAACTCTGTATGGTGGAGTGTACACCCAAAATCCATCACTCAACTTGGGTAAACCCAGGATTCTGCAGTGGCCAAACATTTCAACCTTTTTCATCTTACAAATGTCCCTAATTTTAAAATAAAAAGTATTGACCTAGTTAGGATCCCTCTGAGAGGCGGTGATCTAGATTCTTGATAAAAAAAAGAAGTTTTTTGGATCTATAAATTAAGAACAAAATCACTAATTTACTAATGATAATTGCCGATCCAACAAACATACAAACATATTACATATTATCTATACCCTATTTGGGGGACAGTGTAGTTTTGAGATAATTTTTCAGTGACCTTTATCCCATGGTAACCCTTATACTAAGTCTGGGAGGATATCTCTTATATATGATTTCATTCAGATCTTAAATGTAGGTCTTAAAAGTAAATCAGTATGAATATTGACACACCCAAGGGTATAGATTTGGGTAATGCATAAATGATGCACAGTATAAATTATAATAATAACGAATTTCATTTTTGCTACACCTAAGTAACTCAATTGTATCCCAATACTTACAAGTAGAGACAGTAGCATTCTATGATTATTTATTTAAAACACAAAATATGATATACTAGTCCTAAAGCCCGTTCACACGGGCCATTTTTTGCAGTACAGTGGTCCCACCCCTTGCGTTCTCTCCCTCCCACTCTCTTTTGCTTTCTCTCTCTCTCCCCCCTCTCTTTTGCGCTCTCTCTCCCCCTCTCTTTTGAGCTTTCTCTCTCCCCCTCTCTTTTGTGCTCTCTCTTTCCCCCCTCTCTTTTGCACTCTCTCCCCCCTCTTTTGCGCTCTCTCTCTCCCTCTCTATCTCCCCTCTCTCTCTATCTCCCCTCTCTCTTTCTCTCTCTCCCCTCTCCCTCTCTCCATCTCCCCCCTCTCTCTCTCTCTCTCCCCCCTGTCTCTCTCCCCTCTCTCTCCCCCCCTCTCTCTCTCTCCCCTCTCTCTCCCCTCTCTCTCCCCTCTCTCTCTCCTCTCTCTCTCTCTCCCCTTCTCTCTCTCTCCCTCTCTCTCTCTCCCCTCTCTCTCTCTCTCTCTCTCTCTCTCTCCCCTCTCTCTCGCTCCCCTCTCTCTCTCCCCTCTCTCTCGCTCCCCTCTCTCTCTCCCCTCTCTCTCTCCCCTCTCTCTTTCTCTCTCCCCTCTCTCTTTCTCTCTCCCTCTCTCTTTCTCTCTCTCTCTTTCTCTCTCCCCTCTCTCTATCTCCCCTCTCTCTCTCCCCTCTCTATCCCCTCTCTCTCTCTCTCTCTCCCCTCTCTCTCTCTCTCTTTCTCTCTCTCTCCCCCCTCTCTCTCTCTCCCCCCTCTCTCTCTCTCCTCTCTCTATCTCCCCCCTCTGTCTCTCTCCCCTCTCTCTCTCTCCCCCCCCCTCTCTCTCTCTCTCTCTCTCTCCCCTCTCTCTCTACCTCCCCCCTCTCTTTCTCTCTCTCCCCTCTCTCTCTCTCCCCTCTCTCTCTCTCTCCCCTTTCTCTCTCCCCTCTCTCTCTCCCCTCTCTCTCTCCCCTTTCTCTCTCTCCTCTCTCTCTCCCCTCTCTCCCCTCTCCCTCTCTCTCTCTCTCTCCCCTCTCTCTCTCTCTCTCTTTCTCTCTCCCCCCTCTCTCTCTCTCTCCTCTCTCTCCTCTCTCTCCTCTCTCTCCCTCCTCTCTCTCCCCTCTCTCTCTCTCCCCTCTCTCTCTCTCCTCCCTCTCTCTCTCCTCTCTCTATCTCCCCCCTCTCTCTCTCTCCCCTCTCTCTCTCCCCCCTTCTCCCCCTCTCTCTCTCTCGCCCTCTGTCTCTCTCTCTCCCCTCTCTCTCTCTATCTCCCCCCTCTCTCTCTCCCCTCTCTCTCTCCCCTCTTTCTCTCCCCTCTTTCTCTCTCTCTCCCCACATCTCCCCTCTCTCTCTCTCCCCTCTCTCTCTCTCCATCTCCCCCCTCTGTGTCTCTCTCTCTCCCCTCTCTCTCTCCCCCCTCTCTCTCCCCTTCTCTCTCTCTCTATCTCCCCCTCTCTCTTTCTCTCTCCCCTCTCTCTCTCCCCTCTTTCTCTCCCCTCTCTCTCTCTCTCTCTCTCCACATCTCCCCTCTTTCTCTCTCCCCTCTCTCCATCTCCCCTCTCTCTCTCTCCCCCCACTCTCTATCTCTCCCCTGTCTCTTTCTCCCCTCTTGATCTCTCTCTCCCCCCTCTCCCCACTTTTGAGCTGTTTGAGCTCTCTACACGGACTTTCATGGCCCTGCCCCCGCCCCCTTCACACTAGGCCACGCCCCCTCACATGTCTTCCCGCTAGACCACGCCCCGCACACGGTCACGCCCACTTCTTCTTGCAGCAGTCGGCAGATCAGGTAGGGAATCCAAGGCCAGGTGTGTTTGTCCTCGTGCTGTCTCTACTGCGCATGACAGCTTCGGACAAACACACTTGGCCTTTTATAGTATAGGATATATCGGATACTGATACGGTATTAGCTTTCATTGTTAATTCATTCTTAATAATCATATTATGTGTCCTTTTGCTGTCATCGCAAGTAATGTTTGTTTTTAATTTTAGATGCTGGTACATTTCTTTTAAAGGCAGGCATACCACAGCATTTGTATTTGACAGCATAACAGCTGCTATCACGTCATTCTCGGACTGTGCCTGATTGGCTATGCTGCCTTTTACTTGTGCCCAGTATCTATGAGTAAGCACCTCACGGAGTGAAACGCGTAAGTTAGCTGAGCCCCTTTGTATGTGATGTGTATCCTGTACCTTTTTAATGGATTAAAGCACTTTTTTTGACTGTTGCTCAGTAGCCTACACTTTTTTTCTTTAGCGAATTGCGGTTGTCCGCCGCTCATTTTTTGTTGGCTCCACACCACCCTAACCATTGGCTGTCTTCTGATTTACCTGTGTTCCATGCCCATGCTCACAGAGGTTTTTTTGTAGCGGAACTCCTCCTCTCTTGCTATGAACCAAACTTCCTGTTAGTGCCTGCTCGCTACCGAACGTCTGTTGTGGATATACAAGCTATACAGAGAGATCTACACTAGAGGAAATATCAGGTACAAAATGTGTTTGTTTCATCACAAACTGATTGAACCATACGGAGAAAGTTATTTGCGGTATAAATCAGGTACATATTCTGACTGATTCATTCTGACAGTTGCTATATGCATTATATGTCTAACGGGATTGGCATTTAAAGGGAACCATTCATATATACATATACATTTTCTGTCACCCTTTGTCCCCGTGAACTTTACAAGATTCTTTTTCCGATTGTTGTTATCCCTGATGCTTGATACAAACTACTAACATTATTTTGTTATGGTCCTGATATTTTAACATCCTACAGCTTACCAAGCAATTTTTGTCTCCCCAATTTCTCTTGTTGCTTTGGAAAAACAGGGTTTGCTCGAATGGCATGCATTTGTCCATTTGAAAAATGATTTTAGATACAGAACAGTCTTTGACTTATTTGTATATATACATAAGGGTTTAAAGGTTGTGTGAGTAGCAGCAAGTCATTTATTTTCCATTTTTGTTTTATAATGGATACACTCACTACAGAGGGTGAAGATGGCAATTTGGCCTCATACTTTGATATAAAAAACAGACAGCAATACTTTGAAAAAATATTCTCTTCTACTACTACTTATGCTCATGAAGGTGATTTAAAACATCAATTTAATACGCTTGAAAAATTGTTGTTATCAGATGGATCTGTGTTTTATGTGGGATTTAGTTACATTTTCACATTATATTGATGCTAAAAGAGACTGAAAAAATATCCAAATTATGACTTGGAAGATACTGAGCTCTTGGATGAATGGAACACAGCTTTAAATGAATGTTCTATTACCCTTTTGGGGATTCTGGTTAAAAGCAAAGAACCCAAACGCATCAATCTGAAAGAGAAAATTACAACTATTAAAGCAGAATTGAAAACACATAAAGGTGATGGTCAGTATGCTGAACTCAAGACACATATGAAAGAAAAGATCAAGAAAGCTGATGAGGAAATAGCTGAAAGAAAGAGGAAGACATTTTTACGTGATTGTGAGGATTATGATAACAGCAGAGTATATGATTGGCCAAGATTTTGTAGATGTCAGAGAAAACCACAAAAGAACTGTACTAATGAAATAGATGAGAACAAATTTCCAAAACCTATTCTGAAAAAAACAAAAGCGGATAAAGATAAAGAGCGCAGGGTGGTATTCTCGTCTACTGAACCGGAATCTACAGACCGAGACTCTGACTCTCTAGGATCCAGCGATGATCCATCAGCTCCAGTGTATCCCCCTCCCTCTTCTGTCTCCTTATAATTACAGGTTCCATATAAGCAAAACAAAGGAGAAGCACAGATGGCAGTTTGACCCAAAACTCGCAATCAGTTGAGTGTACCTTTAGGAAATGGACCAGAAGATCGAGGAGGAAGAGGAGAAGGAGGACCAGTGAAGCAGCAGAAGATCCACAAAAAAAAGGGACTTTAAACATTATCAATTTGTCTAATGTCGAACTGACACATATACACGAGAAAATCATTAAGAAAGGTTTGGGGTTTGCCCATAAGGTGTCCTGTTTCACAGATTTATGTTTAGTTGAAACTATCAAAAATTTGAATGACTCCCCAGTAAGCACTGTAAGAGATATTCCACCACCAAAGAGATTGGGAGTGGCTAAACATTTGTAGAAAAGTGTCAGGAAAAGCACACACCACAGGAAAATGTCCCTTTGAACCAATATTAGGTGAATGTAGGTGCACACCTGGAGGACCTCCCTTTCCAGGGTCCTAGTAAATATATCACAATGGAATTAATGATAAAGGGGCATGAGCCCCAAAACGTTGCTCAATAAAGGTGCTGTTGCTTCATATAGAGTGCTACCTGTGTGTTCTATAGTGGCTAAACATTTGTTATACTATGAGCTATTTTACTCTTTTGTCTTTATTAGCAAATAAACACTATTGGTGCGGAGCTCCACCTCACTGTTTCTTACTTCAAATACATAGAAATAGAACTAATATAAGCATGTACCCACCTACTAAGACTTATGGGAAACATTTTTGGCCAACATTGATAGTCATGAACCATGTGTCCATTAGTACTGTTATGATTCTAAAATAATTTGAAATAAATATTATTTTCATATTATTGTATTAGGGTTGTGATTATGGGCATCCGAAGGGGGGAACTTGCCCCTCCTTGGAATTTGCAAGCACACAGCAATTGCTCTGGGCCACTGTAAATTATATTATTAGGGCCAGTCGTGGCACAGGTACAGAGGTCTCAGTGACTGGCAAACTGTATATATATATATATATTTATTTATTTTTACCTCACATTTCAGCTGTACCACATATGTATGTGTTTGTCCCTGTAAGCAAGTGTGTAAGTTTGTTCCTGGGTGTGTATGTGTGTGTGTGAGGAAGAGTATTAGTTGTTCCTGTGTGTGTGTTTATGTGCATGAGCAAGAGTGTTAGTTTATTTGTGTGTGTATGAGCAAAAGTGTTAGTTAATTCCTGTGTGTGTGTGTGTGTGTGTGTGTGTTTATGTGCATGAGCAAGAGTGTTAGTTTATTTGTGTGTGTATGTATGAGCAAGAGTGTTAGTTAATTCCTGTGTGTATGTGTGTGTGTGTGAACAAGAGTTTTAGTTTGTTTCTGTGTGTTTTTGTGAGCAAGTGTGTGTGTGTATGTGAGCAAGAGTGTGTTTGTGTGTGTGTGTCTGTCTGTTTGTGTGTGTGTGTCTGTTTGTGTTTGAGCAAGTGTTAGTTTGTTCATCTGTGTGTGTGTGTGTGACCAAGAGTGTGTGTGTGTGCAAGTGTTAGTTTGTTCCTGTTTGTGTGTGTGTCAGCAAGTGTTAGTTTGTTCATGTGTGTGTGAGCAAGAGTGTGAGTTTGTTTGTGTGTGTCAGAAAGTGTTTGTGTGTGTCAGAAAGTTTGTTCGTGTGTGTGTGTGTGCAAAAGTGTTAGTTTGTTCATGTGTGTGTGAGCAAGAGTGTGAGTTTGTTTATGTGTGTCTTAAAGAGTGTTAGTTTGTTCCTGTGTATGTCTGTCTGTCTGTGTGTGTGTGGGCAAGTGTGTGTGTGAGCAAGTGTGTTAGTTTGTTCCTGTTTGTGTGTCAGCAAGTGTTAGTTTGTTCATGTGTGTGCAATAAAGGAATGAGACCATACATCTGTTCAGATATCTAATTTAGGCTGGGAGGCTATGGGGCCTATCTATCAAGCTCCGAAAGGAGCTTGACGGCCCGTGTTTCTGGCGAGTCTTCAGGCTCGCCAGAAACAGCAGTTATGAAGCAGCGGTCACAAAGACTGACTTGATTGACACCCCCCTGTTGGCGGCCCATTGGCCGTGAGTCTGCAGTGGGCGGTGTTGCACCAGCAGCTCTTGTGAGCTGCTGGTGCAATGCTGAATACGGAGAGCGTATTGCTCTCCGTATTCAGCAAGGTCTGGTGGACCTGATCCGCACTGTCGGATCAGATCCGGCAGACCTTGATAAATAGAGGCCTATGTATCTGATCTGATCTCTCATTAGAGCATACTGCTGAGCTGATGTCTCATTTGGTTAAATATTTTGCACAAATGGGGTTACAGGGGCATGAAAAGGGATGAAATAGCATGCATGTGATCTAAACTATTTCCTGTACATACAGCTGGCAAAACATTGCTACTATTTTGAAAAATGCATATTGTTTAATTGACTTTGATTTAAAGCATGTATTATGCCGTTGGTAACAAGGGAGGAAGAGACCTTGACATGGTCCTATGCCATGTATGTATGTATGTATGTATGTATGTGTGTATGTATGTATGTATGTGTGTATGTATGTATGTATGTGTGTATGTATGTATGTGTGTATGTATGCATGTATGTATGTATGTATGTGTGTATGTATGCATGTATGTATGTATGTATGTGTGTATGTATGTATGTATGTATGTATGTATGTATGTATGTATGTGTGTATGTATGTATGTATGTATGTATGTGTGTATGTATGTATGTATGTATGTATGTGTGTATGTATGTATGTATGTATGTGTGTATGTCTGTATGTATGTATGTGTGTATGTATGTGTGTATGTGTGTATGTATGTATGTATACATACATGTTGCCACTGATATTCTTATGCTTAGGGCAGTTGTTGGTTTTTGTTCCCCCCTTTTTCTGTATCATGTCCTAATCTGTGCCTTTAAATTGTACCCTTTTGCTTTTATGCTCATTTAAGATAGTTAAGAAATGCACCAGTTTGCTATAGTGTGTTTAGAGAATATAGATTACCATTTCACAAAATCCTGAATGCTTAAAAGCAATTTTCTGTGCCCTTCTGCAGGTTCACCCTGCAACCAGCTGCAAGGGTGCCCTAATCATATCTGCCTTATAGCAGCAATGGCCCTGCTGTAAAGGGAAAATATAACCAGAAATAAAAAGATCTATGATACCATTGTTCAAAAAATATATATATATATATATATATGTGTATTATTTTTATTATTATTATTATTATTATTATTTATTTAAAAGTACTGTAACATCAAGATCTCCATTTTCTCAACTGACCCGGCTAGTAAATTCACCTGCCCACCAAGACCATATGAAAGGAAAACTTTACCACAATTTTTTCTCCATATTAATTTGTTTCCAATGATCCATTTGAACTGCTGGACGGATGAAACGCGTAGACGGCACAGGAGAACAGTCACTAAAAGCACCGCTACAAGGAGATAGTGATTTGCAAGTCGCCTAACTTTGTGAAGTCTGAGAACGGAACTCACACGCCTGAGAAGGACTGGGCAGCATTACCGCAGAAACAAGAATCCAGGACAGAGTGGGAACAAAGAGGCGCCTGTTTTTATTTAAATGTTTGTAAGTGCAATATGTATGAATGCGCACAGAGGAATCATTAAAACTTTTACCGTGAGTCGTGGCTGCGCTCTCTCTTCTTTTGTGTTTGCAGTATTCTCTTAGTCTGATACACTCCTTAGTGTTCAGTGAACCGAGCAGCAGCACCACACCCGCAAGAGAACAGAGGAGAGTTGAACAGGGAGGAACAGAAGAGGCTCCCGAGATCAGATATTTTCTACCATATTCCCTGAGACATTAAGGTAAATATAAATCAGTATATATAAACCCAAGAATATTATTTGTAAACGAATATAATATGTGGGTATTTTTCTCAATATTGTAATTTTCTGAATAGGCAGTAAGAAGCTATTGAACAGTTACAACAGGAGATTCACCACGATAAAAGGAAAAAATACTAACAATATTTTTTGCACATAGTGGGAAATAAAAAGGTGACAATATAATATACATCATTGGTGATAAGAACAGACTGACAATAGCTGTATTAAATATTTTAAAATAGAGTTGTTTTTATCAAGGGTTTAGTTAGCACTGTTTTTTGTAGTCAGTGTTTGTGTGAACTGCTGGAGTGTATTAAAATGTTTACAAATAGCTCCATTTACTTTATTTTGGCATTTTAAATAGCTGAGTTTTCCTGTGATATCCCTATCTATTCTGAAAGTTTCTATACTTAGGTATAGGTTAAATGAAACCTGTGTAAAGTTGAAGAAATTACACTCCCAGTAGGAGGTAGAAGAGATGAGCAATAACAATTTTATAAAATGCTTTAAAAATAAAATACATTTTTTTCACACAAAAATGTTTAATTCTGTGCATGAAACTGTGTCGTCATTTATTTCCACTTCCTGTAATGGATCAGAAATGAGTTAAAGAACCAATAAATACAGTAGATTTGCATAATAACAAATACATGATAAAAAGAAAATACAATATCACTTAGGGGCCTATTTATGATTGTGTGAGCAGACATGATATGATATAGAGGATCATGTCTGCTGCACATCGATAAATGCCGACAGCATACGCTCTCAGCATTTATCATTGCGCCAGCAGTTCTTGTGAACTGCTGGTGCAATACCGCCCCCTTCAGATTTGCGGACAATCGGCCGCTAGCAGGGGGTGTCAATCAACCCGATCGTATTCGATCGGGTTGATTTCTGGCGATTTCTGGCCGCCACCTCAAAGCAGGTGGACAGGTTATGGAGCAGCGGTCTTTAGACCGCTGCTTCATAACTTTTGTTTCTGGCAAGCTTGAAGGTTTGCCTGAAACACGGGGCATCAAGCTCCATACGGCGCTTGATAAATATGCCCCTTAGGCCCCTATTTAAGAAAGTCTGGAGGACCTGAACCGACAGTGCGGATCAGGTCCGCCAGACCTCGCTGAATACGGCGAGCAATACGCTCGCCGTATTCAGCATTGCACCAGCAGCTCACAAGAGCTGCTGGTGCAACGCCGCCCCCTGCAGACTTGCGGCCAATGGGCCGCCAGCAGGGGGCTGTCAATCAATCCGATCGTACTCGATCAGGTTGATTTCCGGTGATGTCTGTCCGCCTGCTCAGAGCAGGCAAACAGGTTATGGAGCAGCGGTCTTTGTAACTGCTGCTTCATAACTGCTGTTTCTGGCGAGCCTGCAGGCTCGCCAGAAACACGGGACATCAAGCTGCATTCGGAGCTTGATAGATAGGCCACTTAGTCTGAACTTCAAATGAGCAGTAGATTTTTTCTGACAAATTTCAGTTATATATATTTCCACTCCCACTGCATCATGTGACAGCCATCAGCCAATCACAAATGCATATACATATATTCTGTGAAGTTTTGCACATGCTCAGTAGGAGCTGGTGACTCATAATGTGTAAATATAAAAAGACTGTGCACATTTTGTTAATGAATGTTGTGTAAAAACTGCTGCTCTATCTGAATCATGAAACTTTCATTTTGACCTGAGTGTCCCTTTTACACTGTCAGAGAGAGGCTGGAGTGGGAGCTCAGGAATCAGAATCATGACCCTCCAACATGCTACACAATGATTAATTAAATAGAGCTGAAGCTCATTTGTTTCTAATACACAACAGATTTTCATAAAGTCACTGGAGTGGGAGCTCAGGAATCATAATCATGACCCTCCAACATGCTACACAATGATTAATTAAATAGAGCTGAAGCTCATTTGTTTCTTATACACAACAGCTTTTCATAAAGTCACTGGAGGGAATAATACGTATTTTGCCAACAAAAAACATAATTTATGTAAGAATTTACCTGATAAATTCATTTCTTTCATATTGGCAAGAGTCCATGAGCTAGTGACATATGAGATATACAATCCTACCAGGAGGGGCAAAGTTTCCCAAACCTTAAAATGCCTATAAATACACCCCTTACCACACCCACAATTCAGTTTAACAAATAGCCAAGAAGTGGGGTGATAAAGAAAGGAGTAAAAAGCATCAACAAAGGAATTTGGAAATAATTGTGCTTTATACAAAAAAATCATAACCACCATAAAAAGGGTGGGCCTCATGGACTCTTGCCAATATGAAAGAAATGAATTTATCAGGTAAATTCTTACATAAATTATGTTTTCTTTCATGTAATTGGCAAGAGTCCATGAGCTAGTGACGTATGGGATATCAATACCCAAGATGTGGAACTCCACTCAAGAGTCACTAGAGAGGGAGGGATAAAAATACAGCCATTTCTCGCTGAAAAAAATAATCCACAACCCAAAATATAAGTTATTCTCATAAAGAAAAGAAAAACTTAAAACATCAGCAGAAGAATCAAACTGAAACAGCTGCCTGCCAAAAACTGCTTCTGAAGAAGCAAATACATCAAAATGGTAGAATTTAGTAAATGTATGCAAAGAAGACCAAGTTGCTGCTTTGCAAATCTGATCAACTGAAGCTTCATTCTTAAAAGCCCACAAAGTGGAGACTGATCTAGTAGAATGAGCTGTAATTCTCTGAGGCCGGGCCTGACCCAACTCCTAATAAGCTTGATGAATCAAAAGCTTTAACCAAGAATCCAAGGAAATAGCAGAGGCCTTCTGACCTTTCCTAGGACCAGACAATATAACAAATAGACTAGAAGTCTTCCTGAAATTTTTAGTAGCTTCAACATAATATTTCAAAGCTCTTACCACATCCAAAGAATGTAAGGATCTTTCCAAAGAATTCTTAGGATTAGGACACAAGGAAGGGACAACAATTTCTCTACTAATGTTGTTAGAATTCACAACTTTAGGCAAAAATTTAAATGAATTCTGCAAAACCGCCTTATCCTGATGAAAAATCAGAAAATGAGATTCACAAGAAAGAGCAGATAGCTCAGAAACTCTTCTAACAGAAGAGATGGCCAAAAGGAACAACACTTTCCAAGAAAGTAGTTTAATGTCCAAAGAATGCATAGGCTCAAACGGAGGGGCCTGTAATGCCTTCAAAACCAAATTAAGACTCCAAGGAGGAGAAATTGATTTAATGATGGGCTTAATATGAACTAAAGCCTGTACAAAACAGTGAATATCAGGAAGTTTAGCAATCTTTCTGTGAAATAAAACTGAAAGAGCAGAGATTTGTCCCTTCAAGGAACTTGCAGACAAACCCTTTTCCAAACCATCCTGAAGAAACTGTAGAATTCTAGGAATTCCAAAAGAATGCCAAGAGAATTTATGAGAAGAACACCAGGAAATGTAGGTCTTCCAAACTCGATAAAAAATCTTTCTAGAGACAGATTTACGAGCTTGTAACATAGTATTAATCCCTGAGTCAGAGAAACCTCTATGACTTAGTACTAAGCGTTCAATTTCCATACCTTCAAAATTAATGATTTGAGATCCTGATGGAAAAACGGACCTTGAGACAGAAGGTCCGGCCTTAACAGAAGTGGCCAAGGTTGGCAACTGGACATCCGAACAAGATCTGCATACCAAAACCTGTGTGGCCATGCTGGAGCCACCAGCAACACAGACGATTGTTCCATGATGATTTTGGATATCACTCTTGGAAGAAGAACTAGAGGCGGAAAAATGTAAACAGGATGATAACACCAAGGAAGTGTCAGCGCATCCACTGCTTCTGTCTGAACATCCCTGGACCTGGACAGGTATCTGGGAAGTTTCTTGTTTAGATGAGAGGCCATGAGATCTATCTCTGGAATATCCCACATCTGAACAATCTGAGAAAATACATCAGGATGGAGAGACCACTCCCCTGGATGTAAAGTCTGACGGCTGAGATAATCCGCCTCCCAATTGTCTACACCTGGGATATGCACCGCAGAGATTAGAAAGTAACTGGATTCCACCCAAGCAAGTATCCAAGATACTTCTTTCATTGCTTGGGGACTGTGAGTCCCACCCTGATGATTGACATATGCCACAGTTGTGATATTGTCTGTCTGAAAGCAAATGAATGGTTTTCTCTTCAACAGAGGCCAAAACTGAAGAGCTCTGAGAATTGCACGGAGTTCTAAAATATTGATTGGTAATCTCGCCTCTTGAGATTTCCAAACCCCTTGTGCTGTCAGAGATCCCAAAAAAGCTCCCCAACCTGAAAGACTCGCATCTGTTGTGATCACAGTCCAGGTTGGCCGAACAAAGGAAGCCCCTTGAACTAAACGCTGGTGATTTAACCACCACGTCAAAGAGTGTCGAACATTGGGATTTAAGGATATTAACTGTGATATCTTTGTATAATCCCTGCACTATTGATTCAACATACAAAGCTGGAGAGGTCTCATGTGAAAACGAGCAAAAGGAATCGCGTCCGATGCTGCAGTCATGAGGCCTAAAACTTCCATGCACATAGCCACTGAAGGGAATGACTGAACCTGAAGATGCTGACAGGCTGCAACCAATTTCAAATGTCTCTTGTCTGTTAGAGACAGAGTCATGGACACTGAATCTATCTGGACTCTATAGAAATTGCTGGTAAAGGATACAATTTTTTTAACCTTGAAGAAGGAATAAAAGTAGTACCTGGCTTATTCCATTCCTTAGAAATCATATCAGAAATAGCATTAGGAATAGGAAAAACATCTGGAGTAACCACAGGAGGTTTAAAACAGCATTTAAATGCTTACTAGTCTTAATGTCAAGAGGACTAGCTTCCTCAATATCCAAAGTAATTTACACTTCTTTTAGCAAAGAACAAATATACTATATTTTAAACAAATAAGTAGGTTTGTCAGTGTCAATATCTGAGGAGGGATCTTCTGAATCAGATAGATCCTCATCAGAGGAGGATAAATCATTATGTTGCCGGTCATTTGAAATTTCATCAATTTTATGAGAAGTTTTAAAAGACCTTTTACATTTATTAGAAGGCGGAAATGCAGACAAAGCCTTCTGAATAGAATCAGTAACAAATTCTTTAAAATTCATAGGTATATCATGCACATTAGAAGTTGAAGGAACTGCAACTGGCAATGTACTATTACTGATGGATACATTCTCTGCATGTAAAAGTTTATCATGACAACTATTACAAATGACATTCGGATATATAATTTCCACAATCTTACAACAAATGCACTTAGCTTTGGTAGAACCGATGTCAGGCAGCAACGTTCCAACATATACTTCTGAGGCAGGATCAGATTGAGACATCTTGCAAAATGTAAAAGAAAAAAAAACATATAAAGCAAAATTATCAATTTCCTTATATGACAGTTTCACGAATGGGGAAAAAATGCAAACAGCATTGCCCTCTGACATAAAGAAAGGCAAGAGGCAAACAACAATGTGGTATAAAACGAATGAAAATGTTTGCCGCCAAGTATGACGCACAACGTAAGAGAAATTTTTTTGGTGCCAACAATATCTGGAAATGACACACTTGCGTCACTAACGACGCAACCGTGTGTATGACTTCCGCGTCAACTACGACACCGGAAGTGACGAACTTGTGTCAACGGACGTACTTTTCGTGCCAAAAAAATCACGCGCAAGAATGATGCAATAACGTCTAGCATTTGGCGCACCCACGGGCCTAATGCTGCCCGCAATTTGAAAGAGTAAAAAGTAATCAATTTGAAAAAAGACTAAACCCCAGGTAAGAAAAAAATATTTCTTAATATGTTTTATTTCCCAAATATGAAACTGACAGTCTGCACAAGGAAATACATGAACCTGACTCATGGCAAATATAAGTACAATACATATATTTAGAACTTTATATAAATGCATAAAGTGCCAGACCATAGCTGGGGTGTCTTAAGTAATAAAAAACATACCAAAAAGACACCCATCCACATATAGCAGATAGCCAAACCAGTACTGAAACAGTTATCAGTAGAGGTAATGGTATATGAGAGTATATCGTCGATCTGAAAACGAAGGTAGGAGATAAATCTCTACGACCGATAACAGAGAACCTATGAAATAGATCCCCGTTAGGGAAATCATTGCATTCAATAGGTGATACTCCCTTCACATCCCTCTGACATTCGCTGTACTCTGAGAGGAATCGGGCTTCAAAATGATGAGAAGCGCATGTCAACGTAGCACAAACTTGCTTCACCACCTCCATAGGAGGCGAAGTTTGAAAAACTGAATTGTGGGTGTGGTGAGGGGTGTATTTATAGGCATTTTTTAGGTTTGGGAAACTTTGCCCCTCCTGGTAGGATTGTATATCCCATACGTCACTAGCTCATGGACTCTTGCCAATTACATGAAAGAAACAGGACACACACACACACACCCTTTAAAGTTTTTTTTACCTATACATTTCCTTTCTTATACTTTATTGCATGAATGACAAGAGGCATGTGTATAGTTACCTGCTAGCCGCACCCAGTAGAGCATTGCTGCAATGCCTACTTAGGTATGCTTTTACCAACTAGAACAAAACAAATTTCTCAACAGAATTAAAATTGCATATTTGATCCATGAAAGTTTAATTTTGCCTTTCATTTCCTTTTTTAACCCCTTAATGACACACGTCATTAGGGGTTTAAAGCGGCTGGAAGCTATCCTGATCGCTTCCTGACACTTTCAAGGTATTGCCGTGATGCCTCGATATTGAGGCATCACTGCAATACCTTTTTTTCAAACACTGATGCAGAGAGAGCCACTCTGTGGCCCTCTCTGCATCGACCAGCAATGGTGCGATCGTTGGTGGGTGGGAACTGCTGCAGGGAGGCGGGTGGGCGGCCATCGTTAGGGGGAATGACGACAGAGGGGGTGGGATCACGCAAGAGGGGAGCCGGAAGCGCGCACGGATGTGGGCACGCGCACGGGGCGGAGGTGGGAGCACGCCCTACACTATGGAACAATGTAAAGGGAAGGATGGAGAGAGGAGGGGAGACATTTTTTATCTAAAGGATCTGGGAGGGGTGGCGGTTGGTTATTGAGTGGGGGGAAGCTACACTACAGAAAAATAAATAATAAAAATAAAAAATAATTTTTGTAAATTTGTATGCAAACTGGGTACTGGCAGACAGCTGCCTGTACCCAAGATGGCAGACAATAAGGTGGAGGGAGAGGGTTAGAGAGCTGTTTGGGGGGATCAGGGAGGTTGGGGGCTAAGGGGGGATCCTACACAGCAGAATATGTTTTTTGTTTTGTTTTTTAATTTAAAAAAGCCTTTTATTTTAGTACTGGCAGGCTTTCTGCCAGTACTTAAGATGGCAGCGACAATAGTGGGGTGGGGGAGGGAAGAGAGCTGTTTGAGAGGGGTCAGGGGTGGGATGTGTCAGGTGGGAGGCTGATCTCTACACTAAAACTAAAATGAACCCTACAAGCAACCAAATTAACCCCTTCACTGCTGGGCATAATACAAGTGTGGTGCGCAGCGGCATTTAGCAGCCTTCCAATTACCAAAAAGCAATGCCAAAGGCATATATGTCTGCTATTTCTGAACAAAGGGGATCCCAGATAAGCAATTACAACCAGTTGTGCCATAATTGCACAAGATGTTTGTAAATAATTTCAGTGTGAAACCTAAAGTTTGTGAAAAGGTGAGCATTTTTTTTATTTGATCGCATTTGGCGGTGAAATGGTGGCATGAAATATTCCAAAATGGGCCTAGATCTATACTTTGGGTTGTCTACTACACTACAATAAAGCTAAAATTAACCCTTCAAGCTCCCTACAAGCTCCATAATTTACCCCTTCACTGCTGGGCATAATACACGTGTGGTGCGCAGCGGCATTTAGCAGCTTTCTAATTACCAAAAAGTAACGCCAGAGCCATATATGTCTGCTATTTCTGAGCAAAGGGGATCCCAGAAAAGCATTTACAACCATTTGTGCCATAATTGCACAAGCTATTTGTAAATAATTTCAGTGAGAAAACATAATTTATTTAAGAACTTACCTGATAAATTCATTTCTTTCATATTGGCAAGAGTCCATGAGCTAGTGACGTATGGGATATACAATCGTGCCAGGAGGGGCAAAGTTTCCCAAACCTCAAAATGCCTATAAATCCGAACAAGATCCGCATACCAAAACCTGTGAAGCCATGCTGGAGCTACCAGCAATACAAATAATTGTTCCATTATAATTTTGGAGATCACTCTTGGAAGAAAAACTAGAGGCAGGAAAATATAAGCAGGTTGGTAACACCAAGTAACTGTTAACGCATCCACCGCTTCGGCATCTTGTTTAGATGGGAAGCCATCAGATCTATTTCTGGGAGATCCCACATCTGAACAATCTGAGAAAACACATCTGAATGGAGCGACCACTCCCCTGGATGTAAAGTCTGACGGCTGAGATAATCCGCTTCCCAATTGTCTATACCTGGAATATGAACCACAGAAATTAGACAGGAGCTGGATTCCGCCCAAGCAAGTATCCGAGATATTTCTTTCATAGCTTGGGGACTGTGAGTCCCACCCTGATGATTGACATATGCTACAGTTGTGATATTGTCTGTCTGAAAACAAATGAACGGTTCTCTCTTCAACAGAGGCCAAACCTGAAGAGCCCTGAAAATAGCACAGAGTTCTAAAATATTGATTGGTAACCTCGCCTCTTGAGATTTTCAAACCCCTTGTGCTGTCAGAGATCCCCAGACAGCTCCCCAACCTGAAAGACTTGCATCTGTTGTGATCACAGTCCAGGTTGGACGAACAAAAGAGGCCCCTTGAACTATACGATGGTGATCTAACCACCAAGTCAGAGAGAGTAGAACATTGGGATTTAAGGATATTAATTGTGATATCTTTGTATAATCCCTGCACCATTGATTCAGCATACAAAGCTGGAGAGGTCTCATATGAAAACGAGCAAAGGGGATTGCATCTGATGCTGCAGTCATGAGACCTAAAACTTCCATGCACATAGTTACTGAAGGGAATGATTGAGACTGAAGGTTCTGACAAGCTGAAACCAATTTTAAGCGTTTCTTGTCTGTTAGAGACAGAGTCATGGACACTGAATCTATCTGGAAACCTAAAAAGGTGACCCTTGTCTGAGGAATCAAAGAACATTTTGGTAAATTGATCCTCCAATAATGTCTTTGAAGAAACAACACTAGTTGATTTGTGTGAGATTCTGCAGAATGTAAAGACTGAGCTAGTACCAAGAAACACCGCAATACCGTGTTCTCTAAATACAGAGAATAGGGCACCGAGAACCTTTGAAAAGATTCTTGGAGCTGTCGCTAGGCCAAATGGAAGAACGACAAATTGGTAATGCTTGTCTAGAAAAGAGAATCTCAGAAACTGATAGTGGTCTGGATGAATCGGAATATGAAGATATGCATCCTCTAAGTCTATTGTGGATATATAATGCCCTTGCTGAACAAAAGGCAGAATAGTCCTTATAGTCACCATTTTGAAAGTTGACACGCTTACATAACGATTCAAAATTTTCAGATCCAGAACTGGCCTGAATGAATTTTCTTTCTTTGGGACAATGAATAGATTTGAATAAAACCCCAGACCCTGTTCCTGAAACTGAACTGGTATGATTACCCCTGAAAGTTCCAGGTCTGAAACACACTTCAGAAAAGCCTGAGCCTTTACTGGATTTGCTGGGATGCGTGAGAGAAAATATCTTCTCACAGGAGGTCTTACTCTGAATCCTATTTGGTACCCTTGAGAGACAATAATCTGAATCCATTGATTTTGGACAGAATCTGCCCAAATGTTTTGGAAGAATCTTAATCTGCAACATACCAGCTGAGCTGGAATGAGGGCCGCACTTTCATGCAGACTTGGGGGCTGATTTTGGTTTCTTAAACAGTTTGGAATTACTCCAACTTGAAGAAGGTTTCCAATTGGAACCAGATTCTTTGGGGGAAGGATTAGGTTTCTGTTCCTTATTTTGATGAAAGGAATGAAGATTTAGATTTACCCTTAGGTCTTTTATACTGAGGCAAAAAAACTCCCTTCCCCCCAGTGACAGTTGAAATAATCGAATCCAACTGAGAACCAAATAACTTATTACCTTGGAAAGAAATAGATAGTAATCTAGACTTTGATACCATGTCAGCATTCCAATATTTGAGCTACAAAGCTCTTCTAGATAAAATAGTTAAAGACATAGATTTAACATCAATTTTGATGATATCAAAAATGGATTCACAGTTAAAATTATTATCAGGATCCATTTCCTGTTGTGCTAAACTTTCCAACCAAAAAGTTGATGCAGCTGCAACATCAGCCATAGAAATGGCAGGGCTGAGAAGATAGCCAGAATATAAATAAGCTTTTCTTAGATAAGATTCAAGTTTCCTATCTAAAGGGTCTTTAAAAGAAGTACTATCTTAAATAGGAATAGTAGTACGTTTAGCAGAGTAGAAATAGCCCCATCAACTTTGGGGATCTTTTCCCAAAACTCCAATCTATGCTATCAAAGGATACTATTTTTTAAACTTTGAAGAATGAATAAAAGAAGTACCAGGCCTATTCCATTCCTTAGAAATCATATCAGAAATAGCATCAGGAACTGGAAAAACCTCTGGAATAACCACAGGAGGTTTATAAACAGAATTTAAACGTTTACTAGTTTTAATATCAAGAGGACTAGTTTCCTCAATATCCAATGAAATCAACACCTCTTTTAACAAGGAACGAATATACTCCATTTTAAATAAATAAGTAGATTTTTCAGTGTCAATATCTGAGGAAGGATCTTCTGAATCAGATAGATCCTCATCAGAGGAGGATAATTAAATATGTTGTCGGTCATTTGAAATTTCATCAACTTTATGAGAAGTTTTAAAAGACCTTTTACGTTTATTAGAAGGCGGGATGGCAGACAAAGCCTTCTGAATCGCATCAGCAATAAAATCTTTTATATTCACAGGTATATCATGTACATTAGATGTTGAAGGAACAACAGGCATTGTACTATTACTGATGGACACATTCTCTGCATGTAAAAGCTTATCATGACGACAACTATTACATACCACAGCTGGAGATATAATCTCCACAAATTTACAACAGATGCACTTAGCTTTGGTAGAACTGTTATCAGGCAGCAGGGTTCCAACAGTGGTTTCTGAGACAGGATCAGATTGAGACAACTTGCAAATGTAAGAGAAAAAACAACATATAAAGCAAAATTATCAATTTCCTTATATGGCTTCAGGAATGGGGAAAAAATGCAAACAGCACAGCCCTCTGACATAGAAAAAGGCAAGAGGCATATAGGAATGGGGTTTAAAATAATGAAATAATTTGGCGGCAAGTATGACGCACAACGCAAACTGAAATTTTTTTGGCGCTAACATCCGGAAATGACACACTCGCGTAATTGTAGATGCAACCTTGTGCAAGGAACTCGGCGTCAACTAAGACGCCGGAAATTATGAATTTGCGTCATCGGACGTACCTTCTTCGTGCCAAAAAAATTCTCACGCCAAGAATGACACAATAATCTTTGGCATTTTGCGCCCTCGCAATCCTAATTTTGCCCGCAAAATTTAATGAAAAAGCAGTCAATTGCAAAAAGACTATACCCCAGGTAAGAAAAATATTTTCCTAAATATGTTTTTCCCAAATATGAAACTGATAGTCTGCAAACATATATACATAAACCTGACTCATGGCAAATATAAGTACAATACATATATTTAGAACTTTATACTGTATTAATGCATAAAGTGCCAAACCATAGCTGAAAGTGTCTTAAGTAATGAAAACATACTTACCGAAAGACTCCCATCCACATATAGCAGATAGCCAAACCACTACTGAAACAGTTATCAGTAGAGGTAATGGAATATGAGAGTATATCGTCGATCTGAATAAGGGAGGTAGGAGATGAATCTCTATGACCGATAAAAGAGAACTCATGAAATAGATCTCCCGCGATGAAAACAATTGCATTCAATAGGTGATACTCCCTTAACATCCCTCTGACATTCACTGTACTCTGAGAGGAATCGGGCTTCAAAATGCTGAGAAGCGCATATCAACGTAGAAATCTTAGCACAAACTTACTTCACCACCTCCATAGGAGACAACGTTTGTAAAACTGAATTGTGGGTGTGATGAGGAGTGTATTTATAGGCATTTTGAGGTTTGGGAAACTTTGCTCCTCCTGGTAGGATTTTATATACCATACGTCACTAGCTCATGGACTCTTGCCAATTACATGAAAGAAACCTAACATTTGTGAAAAAATTTGTGAAAAAGTGAAAGATTTTTTTTATTTGATCGCATTTGGCGGTGAAATGGTGGCATGAAATATACCAAAATGGGTCTAGATCAATACTTTGGGTTGTCTACTACAAATAATATATACATGTCAAGGGATATTCAGGGATTCCTGATAGATATCAGTGTTCTAATGTAACTAGCGCTAATTTTGAAAAAAAAAATTGGTTTGGAAATAGCAAAGTTCTACTTGTATTTATTGCCCTATAACTTGCAAAAAAGCAAAGAACATGTTAATATTGGGTATTTCTAAACTCAGGACAAAATTTAGAAACTATATAGCATGGTTGTTTTTTGGTGTTTGTAGATGTGTAACAGATTTTGGGGGTCAAAGTTAGAAAGAGTTGGCGCAATCCGATATAGATCGTAGTTTGCGGCGCAAGCGAGGGAACCCGCGTCGCCCGCAGTTTCAGCTCGCAACTCGAGCCATCCAATATGCGGCGCCGTCAGTTGCTAAAGTGGCGCAAGTCTCACAAACCAGCGATGTCCAGAAATCTGCGTAAGTACAGATTTTTGGAGTCGCCAGTGACTTGCGCCACATTAGAAACTGCCGGCGCCTGCAAAACCTGACTAAAGTCTAAATCACCCGCACTGTCTAACACGCCTCCTAAACATAGCCCGACACGTCTAACCCCCTATCCGCTATCCCCCCTCACTAGCCTAACAATAAAAACAAGTTATTAACCCCTAAACCGCCGCTCCCGTACCCCGCCGCAACCTAATAAAGTTATTAACCCCTAAACCGCTGCTCCCGTACCCTGCCGCCAGCTATATTAAATCTATAACCCCCTAAAGTGAGCCCCTAACACCGCCGCCATCTATTTTAAAATTATTAACCCCTAATGTAAGCCCCTTACACCGCCGCCATCTATATTAAAATTATTAACCCCTAATGTAAGCCCCTTACACCGCCGCCAGCTATATTAAAATGATTAACCCCTAATGTAGGCCCCTTACACAGCCGTCATCTATATTAAAATGATTAACCCATAATTTAATCTACCTACCCCGCCGCCAGCTATGTTATCTATATTAACCCTAAGTATATTATAGTTAATATAGGTATTACATTATATATATTAACTATATTAACCCTAATTATATTAGGGTTAATATAGTTAATATAGTTACTATAGTATTTATATTAACTATATTAACTCTATCTAACCCTAACACCCCTAACTAAATTCTTATTAAATTAATCTAATTCATATTATAAACTAAAATATTCCTATTTAAATCTAAATACTTACCTATAAAATAAACCCTAAGATAGCTACAATATAATTAATAATTACATTGTAGCTATGTTAGGGTTTATATTTATTTTACAGGTAATTTGTTAATTATTTTAACTAGGTATAATAGCTATTAAATAGTTATTAACTATTTAATATCTACCTAGTTAAAATAATTACCCAATTACCTGTAAAATAAATCCTAACCTAAGTTACAAATACACCTACACTATCAATAAATTAACTAAACTACAAATATCTATCTAAAAATACAATTAAATTAACTAAACTAAATTGAACTGATTGGTTCAGCCAATCGGATTGAACTTGAATCTGATTGGCTGATTCAATCAGCCAATCAGATTTTTCTACCTTAATTCCGATTGGCTGATAGAATCCTATCAGCCAATCGGAATTCGGCGGACGCCATCTTGGATGACGTCATTTAAAGGTACCTCATTCGTCGTTCAGTCGTCGGCCGGGATGGATGCTCCGCGGCGGCGGAGCGAAGAAAGAAGATTGAAGATGCCGCTTCATGGAAGATGCTGCCGGAAGGAAGAAGACTTTGCTGCCGCTTGGAGGAAGACGTCACTGGGATGAAGAATTCTTCTTTGCCGCTTGGAGGAACACATCGCCCGGATCGGATGAGGAGTTCGGCCCGGTGTGGTGAAGACAAGGTAGGGAGATCTTCCGGGGGGTAGTGTTAGGCTTTTTTAAGGGGGGTTTGGGTGGGTTTAGAATAGGGGTATGTGGGTTGTAATGTGGGGGGGGGTATTGTATATTTCTTGAAATGCAAAAGAGCTGAATTCTTTGGGGCATGCCCCACAAAAGGCCCTTTTAAGGGCTGGTAAGGTAAAGAGCTTTGAACTTTTTTTAATTTAGAATAGGGCAGGGAATTTTTTTTATTTTGCGGGGCTTTATTATTTTATTAGGGGGCTTAGAATAGGTGTAATTAGCTTAAAAATCTTGTAATCTTTTTTTTATTTTTTGTAATTTAGTGTTTGTTTGTTTTTGTAATTTAGTTTAGTTAATTTAATTGTATTTTTAGATAGATATTTGTAGTTTAGTTAATTTATTGATAGTGTAGGTGTATTTGTAACTTAGGTTAGGATTTATTTTACAGGTAATTGGGTAATTATTTTAACTAGGTAGATATTAAATAGTTAATAACTATTTAATAGCTATTATACCTAGTTAAAATAATTAACAAATTACCTGTAAAATAAATATAAACCCTAACATAGCTACAATGTAATTATTAATTATATTGTAGCTATTTTAGGGTTTATTTTATAGGTAAGTATTTAGATTTAAATAGGAATATTTTAGTTTATAATATGAATTAGATTAATTTAATAAGAATTTAGTTAGGGGTGTTAGGGTTAGATAGAGTTAATATAGTTAATATAAATACTATAGTAACTATATTAACTATATTAACCCTAATATAATTAGGGTTAATATAGTTAATATATATAATGTAATACCTATATTAACTATAATATACTTAGGGTTAATATAGATAACATAGCTGGCGGCGGGGTAGGTAGATTAAATTATGGGTTAATCATTTTAATATAGATGGCGGCGGTGTAAGGGGCTTACATTAGGGGTTAATCATTTTAATATAGCTGGCGGCGGTGTAAGGGGCTTACATTAGGGGTTAATCATTTTAATATAGCTGGCGGCGGTGTAAGGGGCTTACATTAGGGGTTAATCATTTTAATATAGATGGCGGCGGTGTAAGGGGCTTACATTAGGGGTTAATACTATTAATATAGCTGGCGGCGGTATAGGGGGATTAGATTAGGGGTTAATAATTTTTATATAGGTGGCGGCGGTGTAAGGGGTCAGATTAGGGGATAGATAAGGTAGATGACAGCGGTGTAAGGGGTTCACATTAGGGGATAGATAAGGTAGATGGCGGCGGTTTTAGGGGTTCACATTAGGCGATAGATAAGGTAGATGGCGGCGGTTTTAGGGGCTCACAGTAGGGGGTTAGTTTATGTAGATGGCGGCGGGGTCCGGGAAAGCGGCGGTTTAGGGGTTAATAACTTTATTAGGGATTGCGGCGGGGGATCGCGGTTGACAGGTAGATAGACATCGCGCATGCGTTAGGTGTTAGGTTTTATTTAGCAGATCGCGGGTGACAGCTAGCTAGACATTGCGCATGCGTTAGGTGTTAGGTTTATTTTCTAGCTAGTTTAGGGAGTTACGGGGCTCCAATAGTCAGCGTAAGGCTTCTTACGGCTGCTTTTTGTGGCGAGGTGAAAATGGAGTAAGATTTCTCCATTTTCGCCACGTAAGTCCTTACGCTGCATATTGGATACCAAACTGCACTGGTTTGGTATACCTGCCTATGGCCCAAAAAACTACGGGCGACGGCAGAAATATACGGGCGTAACTTCTAGGTTATGCCGTATATAGGATACCAAACCAGCGTAAATATTGGCGTCGCCGGCTTTTGCGGGCGACGATTTTTATCGGATCGACCCCCAGTGTGTGTTTTTTATTTTTTTTCATCATATTTTATAATTTTTTTATATTAAATTATAAGATATGATGAAAATAATGGTATCTTTAGAAATTCCATTTAATGGTGAGAAAAACGGTATATAATATGTGTGGGTACAGTAAATGAGTAAGAGGAAAATTACAGCTAAAAACAAACACTGCAGAAATGTAAAAATAGCCCTGGTCCTTAAGGGTAAGACAATTGAAAAATAGTCTTGTCCTTAAGGGGTTAAAGGGACAGAATAACTTTAGCTAAGCAAACTACTATTACATTAGAACACAACACTTCAATCAAGGACATATTTATAAGACTTGTCCCATATTGGCTAAGAGGTAACCTCTAGAGTGACAGTTCCCCTCTGCCTCATTGTCAGTGGTTAGAGGTGGTGAGTTACCATGGAGCCTGTGAAGTCACAGAGGAGCTTTTGCTCACAAACAGGTATCAGCTCTTGATCACATCACACTTGTTCTGACAATGGATAGGATGTCAGTAGCTTATCATATCTTCAGACCAGCAGTTTGTGGTGTTTGAGTAGCAGATGCTATAACTTTATAGCGTGACTCTATCAGAGATGGTCTCTGAGAAGATTTCACTGGATAAGCTTCAGGATTGTCCATAGATGATTAAAGTTGCCAGTTTCTTTTGTGATGCTGTTGTGGAAATAATCTTTATCAATGCCAAAATGCAGCTTGGCCTTTTAACTAAAAGAGTCTGGTGGTTAAAATCTTGGTAGTTGGATATGGTTTGTAAAGGTAGATTTTTTTCCCCCTCCTTTTAAGAGAAAGATTTTATTCAGACCCGGACTGTGCACATGTAGTAGATGACTGGGTAATCACAGTAATAGATATCTGGTAACTTGAAATACACAGGGAAAAGGTACATTGGAACAGACACAGAGTAAACTGCATTTAAGCGGGTGCATTGAGCCTAGACATCAGAATTTCCTAAATAAAAAGTGAATCAGAGATCAGACAGGTTCTAGCAGAGAAGATTGATGCCGAAAGCAAGCTAACTGACAGGGAAGACTAGTAACATCCTAATAGAGACAGAGGCATGAAACAGGCAGGCATGAAACAGGCAGGCATGACACAGGCGCTGTTTACCATTAGACAGGTGTTTAATCCGCTATCTCCTCCTTGGAACCTTTTTGGCCCTACGGGTATTATAAACAACATACGCATGGTTTGGAAACTTAACTTCTCTCTGGAAGATAATATCTTTTACATAATCTGGATGTGGTAAGGGCTCTAAGATTGTCTTTAGGGGCCACTTAGATTTTTTTTGTCAAACTTCTTGCTTATTTGTCTATTTTTTGTCAATCTCATATAGCTTCAGCAATTAAACTTGCTTATTGGCTAAAGTAAATGATTAGTAATGCTGGTAGCGAGATCTGTTTCTACTTCTAGGGCGTCTAGGAATTAAGTATCTGTGGAACAAATCTGCAAGACATCTATTTGATTCTTACATTATTTTACTACATTTTATCATTTTTATGTTTTTTGTCTCTTGTTTTTAGCAGGAAAGTTCTCCAGGCAGCAGTGTCTGGTCATTATTTTTTGTGTCTTAAGTTCTGCTCTTTCATGGTTATCTGGTGGACTCCACATCTTGAGTATTAGACCACAAATGTTATATTTCATGGATTCTAAACACTTTATGAAAGAAAACAAAATTTATACTTACCTGATAAGTTAATTTCTTTCATGGTGATGAGAGTTCACGGGACCCGCCCATTTTTATGCTCAGTTGGTGGCAATAAATTTACCCTACCTTCTCTCCTTCCTTGGTCATATGCTTGAGTGAGTTAATCAGTAAAATAGATATAATTATAAGCTCTTGGTATGTTGAGTATTTTTTGCCTCCTCCTAGTGGACTGGAGTATAATCTAATGGACTCTCACCACCATGAAAGAAATGAATTTATCAGGTAAGCATCATTTATTATTATTATTATTATTAAAGCTCCTCTTTTGAAATCAAAAGTATACAAATGTTATAAGTACTTTTAAAAAGATTTGTATATTTGTGTAAATCTGTTATGATCTTGAGATCTTACTAATGATGTGGCAGATTTCCTTAACCTCTTTTTTTAGCTTATATATGTTTGTAAACTAACTTTGTAGGTTTTAATTTTTATATAAACAGGTCTCTACTTGAGCTTCCCAAGAAGTTTTTAATAGAACTGTTCATCAAACCATTGGATTGGAGGAAGAGGTAAACTATTTTATTTACCACCTCTTGGGTTAAGCACTTTTTAAATTTGTGTTTCTTATAAAAGTATTTGGTTTTGGAGAGCTGCCTACACCTCTAGAGGACCTAAATGGAAGCCAAGCAGAGTGATATTCTCTGTAGGGAACTGGAATGGTAGAGAGTTTGTGGAGCTGGGAGAGGGAAGGGGATTTAGTTTAATATGTTTTTCAACTTGTGCTTTTCATTAATTGTTTTAATATTAGAATAACAGTTTTATTTTATTCTCGGAAGGACCGAAAAGGACACCAAGCAGAGTGACACATCCTCTATGGAGAATTGGATTAGTGGTGGGATGGTGTAGGAGAGAGGGAGGAAGTGATTGTCACACTGGTTGATGCACCTTTTAGTTTTTTTTGGAAAAGCAGGTAATCTTAAGCAAAATATAGCAGTGGAATTACTAATGTTTACTATCTTTAAAACAGGTCTCTTTATTTGAGCTTCCCACAAAGGTTTAAATAGAACTGTTCTTCAAACCCTTGGAATGGAGGAAGAGGTAAGCTATTTTATTTACCATCTATTTTGGGTTAAACTATATTTTAAACCGAGAAAGGATATTTTTCTATGCTAGATATGGAAGAAAGCTTAATTGCGCCACTTAAAATGAAATTAATTATTCACTTACAACAAGATAAAATGCCTTTTGTGGTAAGAAAGATTCTTCTATTAAGAGAATCTATATATGCTTGCTATAAATGTACTAACGTTCGGAAAATTCAGCATGAAATCTCAGATCAGCTACAAATTACTGGGAATCCTGACTTTGAGGCAAGTCTACAAGGAGGAGCATTTAAGGTCTGGGAGTATTATTAGATCCAAGATATAAAGTAGCAAAGTATTTTCTGGATATTAAAAGAAATCTGTCTAATAGCCATGTATTTATGTATTTTCAAATTAGACATTATGGTAATGAGCTAATGAAAAAATATGGTAATAATTGGAAGAATACACATATAACAGGAGTGACAAAGACCTATAAATCTGGTAACTATTCAATTTCTCCAATCTATAGGAAGTTGATACAGGAAGAGAGTATACCTATTATAGATAATATTAAAAATAAGTGGGAAAAGATAGATGTCATCGATTCTAATATAGCAAAAAGTATTAATAGAGTTAAAAGAGCAACTCTCTCGGCATCTTGGAGAGAATCCCACCTTAAAATTATAAACATGGCATACATTACCCCCTGCCAATTTAGCTAAGTGGGATAAAGATAAAAATTATAAATGTTCAAAATGTAGTGCTCTAAATACTAATATTAGGCATCTATTTTATTGAAAATTTTGTATAGATAAACATAGTTATCAACTCCAATGTATACAAGAGAAGAATCAATCTATAGGAAACATAGTACACAAATTGCAGCAGTATACAAATACTCATAATAGTAACACATTTATATAGGTACTGTTCATAGTATCCAGATTCTAAATAAACCTCTATAGTATGTCACATTATCAGTAAGAATCAGTCATATATTCTATATATGCATATCTAACATAAACTTGATAACATAAAACCTACACATATAATTAATGTTCATTACATATGATATTTAGGTTGATGAACACCTACATATGGACCATAAAGAATGTAGTGTAGAGTAGACTGGTAAGGCAGTAAGAAGAGAAAGGGCGTTGAGGGGGTGGTTAGGAAAGAGGGAATAGGAGAACAACAAAAATAAAAAATAAAAGGGGGGGAGAGGAGGGGTTTTTTAATTCAGCATGTATGGGGAATCCGTTTATTTATGCAGCCAAGCATCCCACACTAGCCAATAGGTGTCCATCTGATCAACCGAATTAAAAAAGTATCTCTCCATGCTTGCCATGTGATCGATCACACCTTTGATTTCTGAGAGGCTTGGGGGCTCAAGGGCCTTCCAGGCCCACGCTATGCATAGCTTAGTTGCCGTGAATATGTATATCAGCAACCTCTTCGACACCTGTGGTATATCCCCTGTCATTACATGTAAAAGAGCGCTGCTTGCTGTTAACTGAGCCATTAATTTTAGGGATTTGCACATGTCCTCCACTTCTTTCCATATTGAAGATATTTTTGGGCACTCCCACCAGATATGGAGATCCGTGCCTACATTTCCACATTCCCGCCAGCACAAGGGTGAGGATCCCGGATACATTTTGGTGAGTCTGGCTGGGGTACTGTGCCACTTCAACAGTAACTAAACGTAGATTTCTAGCATAGTAAGGCACTGTATGGTCCTTTTAGTAAGAGAAATAGCACTGTCCCAATCTCAATCCGAAATGTTGGTACCCATCTCCATAATCCATGCTTTATATTGCCATGGTATGCCCTGGGTAAGATCTGCCAAAATCAGATTATAATACATTGTAAGAGGTTTGGGGTGTTTAGATCCCTCATTCCATCTGATTTCCCATGGAGTAGGTTTCCTAATAGATGTGGTGAGGAAGCCCCATGACTTCAGAAAGCTAAGGACCCTCATGGATTCAAACGGAAACCAGGGTGGGGTCGGGTTAAACCTGGCCTGTACCAAGGTGAGATCCAGAGTTTGGTGTTGATCAAAAAAGTCCCCGACCGTGGAATATTCCTTTAGTATCCAAGGAATAACCAATTGAAAAAATAAGGGTGTTTTTTTCACTAAAAGGAAACAGGATATTTATCCTGAATATAATAATATGATGATGTGATGTGATACACTTCTAATAATTTGATTTTTTTTTTGTCTCACTAAGAGCAAGCAGGATTGTTAAAATGAATATAATTATATGATGTGAGGCACTTTTTGTTTGCATTTCCATAGGAATAGTAGTACGTCTAGCAAGAGTAGAAATAGCCCCATCAACTTTGGGGTCTTTTCCCAAAACTCCAATCTAACTGCTATCAAATGATACTATTTTTTAAACTTTGAAGAAGGAATAAAAGTAGTACAAGGCCTATTCCATTCCTTAGAAATCATATCAGAAATAGCATCATATACTGGAAAAACCTCTGGAATAACCACAGGAGGTTTATAAACAGAATTTAAACGTTTACTAGTTTTAATATCAAGTGGACTGGTTTCCTCAATATCCAATGTAATCTACACCTCTTTTAACAAGGAACGAATATACTCCATTTTAAATAAATAAGTAGATTTTTCAGTGTCAATATCTGAGGAAGGATCTTCTGAATCAGATAGATTCTCATCAGAGGAGGATAATTCAATATGTTGTTGGTCATTTGAAATTTCAGCAACTTTATGAAAAGTTTTAAAAGACCTTTTACATTTATTAGAAGGCGGGATGGCAGACAAAGCCTTCTGAATCGCATCAGCAATAAAACCTTTTATATTCACAGGTATATCATGTACATTAGATGTTGAAGGAACAACAGGCATTGTACTATTACTGATGGACACATTCTCTCTGCATGTAAAAGCTTATCATGACAAATATTACATACCACAGCTGGAGATATAATCTCCACAAATTTACAACAGATGCACTTAGCTTTGGTAGAAATGTTATCAGGCAGCAGGATTCCAACAGTGGTTTCTGAGACAGGATCAGATTGAGACAACTTGCAAATGTAAGAGAAAAAACAACATATAAAGCAAAAATATCAATTTCCTTATATGGCAGTTTCAGGAATGGGGGAAAAATGCAAACAGCATAGCCCTCTGACATAGAAAAGGCAAGAGGCATATAGGAATGGGGTTTTAAATAATGAAATTATTTGGCGCCAAGTATGACGCACAACGCAAACTGAATTTTTGTTAGCGCTAACAACATCCGGAAATAACACACTTGCGCCATTGTAGACGCAACCTTGTGCAAGGAACTCAGCGTCAACTAAGACGCCGGAAATAACGAATTTGCATCATCAGACATACCTTCGTGCCAAAAAAATTCTCACGCCAAGAATGACGCAATAAACTTTGGCATTTTGCGCCCTTGCAAGCCTAATTTTGCCCGCAAAATTTAATGAAAAAGCAGCCAATTGCAAAAAGACTATACCCCAGGTAAGAAAAATATTTTCCTAAATATGTTTTTCCCAAATATGAAACTGATAGTCTGCAAACAGAAATATACATAAACCTGACTCATGGCAAATATAAGTACAATACATATATTTAGAATCTCATACTGTATTAATGCATAAAGTGCCAAACCATAGCTGAAAGTGTCTTAAGTAATGAAAACATACTTACCGAAAGACTCCCATCCACATATAGCAGATAGCCAAACCAGTACTGAAACAGTTATCAGTAGAGGTAATGGAATATGAGAGTATATTGTCGATCTGAATAAGGGAGGTAGGAGATGAATCTCTACGACCGATAACAGAGAACTTATGAAATAGATCTCCCGCGATGAAAACAATTGCATTCAATAGATGATACTCCCTTAACATCCCTCTGACATTCACTGTACTCTGAGAGGAATCGGGCTTCAAAATGCTGAGAATCGCATATCAATGTAGAAATCTTTGCACAAACTTACTTCACCACCTCCATAGGAGGCAAAGTTTGTAAAACTGAATTGTGGGTGTGGTGAGGGGTGTATTTATAGGTATTTTGAGGTTTGGGAAACTTTGCCCCTCCTGGTAGGATTGTATATACCATATGTCACTAGCTCATGGACTCTTGCCAATTACATGAAAGAAACCTAACATTTGTGAAAAAATTATGAAAAAGTGAAATGAAATATACCAAAATGGGCCTAGATCAATACTTTGGGTTGTCTACTAAAAAAAAATATATACATGTCAAGGGATATTCAGGGATTCCTGATAGATATCAGTGTTCTAATGTAACTAGCGCTAATTTTGAAGAAAAAAAAAATGGTTTGTAAATAGCAAAGTGCTACTTGTATTTATTGCCCTATAACTTGCAAAAAAGCAAAGAACATGTTTACATTGGGTATTTCTAAACTCAGGACAAAATTTAGAAACTATTTAGCATGGTTGTTTTTTGGTGGTTGTAGATGTGTAACAGATTTTGGGAGTCAAAGTTAGAAAGAGTGTGTTTTTTATTTTTTTTCATCATATTTTATAATTTTTTATAGTAAATTATAAGATATGATGAAAATAATGGTATCTTTAGAAATTCCATTTAATGGCGAGAAAAACGCTATATAATATGTGTGGGTACAGTAAATGAGTAAGAGGAAAATTACAGCTAAAAACACCGCAGAAATGTAAAAATAGCCCTGGTCCTTAAGGGTAAGACAATTGAAAAATGGTCTTGTCCTTAAGGGGTTAAAAGGACAAAATAACTTTAGCTAAGCAAACTACTATTCCATTAGAACACAACACTTCATTCAAGGACATATTTATAAGACTTGTCCCATATTGGCTAAGAGGTAACCTCTAGAGTGACAGTTCCCCTCTGCCTCATTGTCAGTGGTTAGAGGTGGTGAGTTACTATGGAGCCTGTGATGTCACAGAGGAGCTTTTGCTCACAAACAGGCATCAGCTCTTGAGTCAGTGATCACATCACACTTGCTCTGACAATGGATAGGATGTCAGTAGCTTATCATATCTTCAGATCAGCAGTTTGTGGTGTTTGAGTAGCAGAGGCTATAACTTTATAGTGTGACTCTATCAGAGATGGTCTCTGAGAAGATTTCACTGGATAAAATTCAGGATCGTCCATAGATGATTCAAGTTGCCAGTTTCTTTTGTGATGCTGTTGTGGAAATATTCTTTATCAATACCAAAATGCAGCTTGGCCTTTGGGTGGTTAAAACCATGGTAGTTGGATATAGTTTGTAAAGGTAGATTTTTTCCCCTCCTTTTAAGAGAAAGATTTTGTTCAGACCCGGACTGTGCACATGTATTTCTACGTCTGGTTTTGAGGTTTTTATGATTCAGCCATTGTCACTCTTCTTCAAGGTAGGCATCCTTTGTCTAGGAAGATTTATCATAAGGCCTGGAAAATGTTTTCTTTCCTGGTGTCACAGGAAGAGTTTCCTTGGAAACCTGAAATTTGTTACATAGTTCAGAGTATCCAATACAGCAGTAGTAGATGACTGGGTAATCACAGTAATAGATATCTGGTAGCTTGAAATACACAGGGAAAAGGTACATTGGAACAGACACAGAGTAAACTGCAACTAAGCGGGTGCATTGAGCCTAGACATCAGAATTTCCTAAATAAAAAGTGAATCAGAGATCAGACAGGTTCTAGCAGAGAAGATTCACGCCGAAAGCAAGGTAACTGACAGGGAAGACTAGCAACATCCTAATAGAGACAGAGGCATGAAACAGGCAGGCATGACACAGGCACTGTTTACCATTAGACAGGTGTTTAATCCGGTATCTCCTCCTTGGAACCTTTTTGGCCCTACAGGTATTATAAACAACATACGCATGGTTTGGAAACTTAACTTCTCTCTGGAAGATAATATCTTTTACATAATCTGGATGTGGTAAGGGCTCTAAGATTGTCTTTAGGGGCCACTTAGATTTTTTTGTCAAACTTCTTGCTTATTTGTCTATTTTTTGTCAATCTCATACGGGTCAGATAGCTTCAGCAATTAAACTTGCTTATTGGCTAAAGTAAATGATTAGAAATGCTGGTAGCGAGATCTGTTTCTACTTCTAGGGCGTCTAGGAATTAAGTATCTGTGGAACAAATCTGCAAGACATCTATTTGATTCTTACATTATTTTACTACATTTTATCATTTTTATGTTTTTTGTCTCTTGTTTTTAGCAGGAAAGTTCTCCAGGCAGCAGTGTCTGGTCATTATTTTTTGTGTCTTATGTTCTGCTCTTTCATGGTTATCTGGTGGACTCCACATCTTAAGTATTAGACCACAAATGTTATATTTCATGGATTCTAAACACTTTATGAAAGAAAACAAAATTTATACTTACCTGATAAGTTAATTTCTTTCATGGTGATGAGAGTTCACGAGACCCGCCCATTTTTATGCTCAGTTGGTGGCAATAAATTTACCCTACCTTGATCTTTCCTGCTTTTCTGTTTCTTTCCTTCCTTGGCCATATGCTTGAGTGAGTTAATCAGTAAAATGGATATGATTATAAGCTCTTGGTATGTTGAGTATTTTTTGCCTCCTCCTAGTGGACTGGAGTATAATCTAATGGACTCTCACCACCATGAAAGAAATGAATTTATCAGGTAAGCATAATTTATTATTATTATTATTATTATTAATAAAGCTCCTCTTTTGAAATCAAAAGTATACGAATTTTATAAGTACTTTTTAAAAGATTTTTATATTGGTGTAAATCTATTATGATCTTGAGATCTTAATAATCATGTAGCAGATTTCCTTAACCTCTTTTTTTAGCTTATATATGTTTGTAAACTAACTTTGTAGATTTTAATTTTTATATAAACAGGTTTCTACTTGAGCTTCCCAAGAAGTTTTTAATAGAACTGTTCATCAAACCATCGGATTAGAGGAAGAGATAAACTATTTTATTTACCACCTCTTGGGTTAAGCACTTTTTAAATTTGTGTTTCTTATAAAAGTATTTGCTTTTGGAGAGCTGCCTACACCTCTAGAGGACCTAAATGGAAGCCAAGCAGAGTGATATTCTCTGTAGGGAACTGGAATGGTAGAGAATTTGTGGAGCTGGGAGAGGGGAGGGGATTTAGTTTAATATGTTTTTTAACTTGTGCTTTTCATTAATTGTTTTAATATTAGAACAACAGTTTTATTTTATTCTCGGAAGGACCAAAAAGGACACCAACCAGAGTGACACATCCTCTATGGAGAATTGGATTAGTAGTGGTGGTGGGATGGTGTAGGAGAGACGGAGGAAGTGATTGGCACACTGGTTGATGCACCTTTTAGTTTTTTTGGGAAAAGCAGGTAATCTTAAGCAAAATATAGCAGTGGAATTACTAATGTTTACTATTTTTAAAACAGGTCTCTTAATTTGAGCTTCCCACAAAGGTTTAAATAGAACTGTTCTTCAAACCCTTGGAATGGAGGAAGAGGTAAGCTATTTTATTTACCATCTCTTTTGGGTTAAACTATATTTTAAACCGAGAAATGATATTTTTCTATGCTAGATATGGAAGAAAGCTTAATTGCGCCACTTAAAATGAAAGCAATTATTCACTTACAACAAGATAAAATGCCTTTTGTGGTAAGAAAGATTCTTCTATTAAGACAAGCTATATATGCTTGTTATAAATGTACTAAAGTTCGGAAAATTTAGCATGAAATCTCAGATCAGCTACAAATTACTGGGAATCCTGACTTTGAGGCAAGTCTACAAGGAGGAGCATTTAAGGTCTGGGAGTATTATTAGATCCAAGATATAAAGTAGCAAAGTATTTTCTGGATATTAAAAGAAATCTAATAGCCATTTATTTATGTATTTTCAAATTAAACATTATGGTAATGAACTAATGAAAAAATATGGTAATAATTGGAAGAATACACATATAACAGAATTGACAAAGACCTATAAATCTGGTAACTATTCAATTTCTCCAATCTATAGGAAGTTGATACAGGAAGAGAGTATACCTATTATAGATAATATTAAAAATAAGTGAGAAAAGATAGGTGTCATCGATTCTAATATAGCAAAAAGTATTAATAGAGTTAAAAGAGCAACTCTCTCGGCATCTTGGAGAGAATCCCACCTTAAAATTATAAACATGGCATACATTACCCCCTGCCAATTTAGCTAAGTGGGATAAAGATAAAAATTATAAATGTTCAAAATGTAGTGCTCTAAATACTAATATTAGGCATTATTTTTTTTGTTTCAAATCTTATTTTTTGTTTCAAATTTTATTGAAAATTTTGCATAGATAAACATAATTATCAACTCCAATGTATACAAGAGCAGAATCAATCTATAGGAAACATAGTACACAAATTGCAGCAGTATACAAATACTCATAATAGTAACACATTTATATAGGTACTGTTCATAGTATCCAGATTCTAAATAAACCTCTATAGTATGTCACATTATCAGTAAGAATCAGTCATATATTCTATATATGCATATCTAACATAAACCTTGATAACATAAAACCTACACATATAATTAATGTTCATTACATATGATATTTAGGTTGATGAACACCTACATATGGACCATAAACAATGTAGTGTAGAGTAGACTGGGAAGGCAGTAAGAAGAGAAAGGGCATTGAGAGGGTGGTTAGGAAAAAGGGAATAGGAGAACAACAAAAAAAAAAAAAAAACAAAGGGGGGAGGGGAGTTTTTTTTTAATTCAGCATGTATGGGGAATCCATTTATTTATGCAGCCAAGCATCCCACACTAGCCAATAGGTGTCCATCTGATCAACCGAATTGAAAAAGTATCTTTCCATGCTTGCCATGTGATCGATCACACCTTTGATTTCTGAGAGGCTTGGGGGCTCAAGGGCCTTCCAGGCCCGCGCTATGCATAGCTTAGTTGCCGTGAATATGTATATCAGCAACCTCTTCCACACCTGTTGTATATCCCCTGTCATTACATGTAAAAGATCGCTGCTTGGTGTTAACTGAGCCATTAATTTTAGGGATTTGCACATGTCCTCCACTTCTTTCCATATTGAAGATATTTTTGGGCACTCCCACCAGATATGGAGATCCGTGCCTACATCTCCACATTCCAGCCAGCACAAGGGTGAGGATCCCAGATACATTTTGGTGAGTCTGGCTGGGGTACTGTGCCACTTCAACAGTAACTTAACGTAGATTTCTAGCATAGTAACGCACTGTATGGTCCTTTTAGTAAGAGAAATAGCACTGTCCCAATCTCGATCCGAAATGTTGGTACCCATCTCCATAATCCATGCTTTATATTGCCATGGTATGCCCTGGGTAAGATCTGCCAAAAGCAGATTATAATACATTGTAAGAGGTTTGGGGTGTTTAGATCCCTAATTTCATCTGATTTCCCAAGGAGTAGGTTTCCTAATAGATGTGGTGAGGAAGCACTATGACTTCAGAAAGCTAAGGACTCTCATGGATTCAAACGGAAACCAGGGTGGGGTTGGGTTAAACCTGGCCTGTACCAAGGCGAGATCCAGAGTTTGGTGTTGATCAAAAAAGTCCCCGACCATGGAATATCCCTAGTATCCAAGTATCCAAGGAATAACCAATTGAAAAAATAAGGGTGTTTTTTCACTAAAAGGAAACAGGATATTTATCCTGAATATAATAATATGATCATGTGATGTGATACACTTCTAATAATTGTTTTTTTTTTGTCTCACTAAGAGCAAACAGGATTATTATCCTGAATATAATTATATGATGTGAGGCACTTTTTGTTTTCTTTTCCATAGGAATAGTAGTACGTCTAGCAAGAGTAGAAATAGCCCCATCAACTTTGGGGATCTTTTCCCAAAACTCCAATCTAACTGCTATCAAAGGATACTATTTTTTAAACTTTGAAGAAGGAATAAAAGTAGTACCAGGCCTAATCCATTCCTTAGAAATCATAACAGAAATAGTATCATGAAGTGGAAAAACCTCTTGAATAACCACAGGAGGTTTATAAACAGTATTTAAACGTTTACTAGTTTTAATATCAAGAGGACTGGTTTCCTCTATATCCAATGTAATCAACACCTCTTTTAACAAGGAACGAATATACTCCATTTTAAATAAATAAGTAGATTTTTCAGTGTCAATATCTGAGGAAGGATCTTCTGAATCAGATAGATCCTCATCAGAGGAGGATAATTCAATATGTTGTTGGTCATTTGAAATTTCAGCAACTTTATGAAAAGTTTTAAAAGACCTTTTACATTTATTAGAAGGCGGGATGGCAGACAACGCCTTCTGAATCGCATCAGCAATAAAATCTTTTATATTCACAGGTATATCATGTACATTAGATGTTGAAGGAACAACAGGCATTGTACTATTACTGATGGACACATTCTCTGCATGTAAAAGCTTATCATGACAACTATTACATACCACAGCTGGAGATATAATCTCCACAAATTTACAACAGATGCACTTAGCTTTGGTAGAACTGTTATCAGACAGCAGGATTCCAACAGTGGTTTCTGAGACAGGATCAGATTGAGACAACTTGCAAATGTAAGAGAAAAAACAACATATAAAGCAAAATTATCAATTTCCATATATGGCAGTTTCAGGAATGGGGAAAAAATGCAAACAGCATAGCCCTCTGACATAGAAAAAGGCAAGAGGCATATAGGAATGGGGTTTTAAATAATGAAATTATTTGGCACCAAGTATGACGCACAACGCAAACTGAATTTTTTTTGGCGCTAACAACATCCGGAAATAACACACTTGCGTCATTGTAGACGCAACCTTGTGCAAGGAACTCAGCGTCAACTAAGACGCCGGAAATAACGAATTTGCGTCACCAGACGTACCTTCATGCCCAAAAAAATCTCACGCCAAGAATGACGCAATAAACTTTGGCATTTTGCGCCCTCGCAAGCCTAATTTTGCCCGCAAAATTTAATGAAAAAGCAGCCAATTGCAAAAAGACTATAGCCCAGGTAAGAAAAATATTTTCCTAAATATGTTTTTCCCAAATATGAAACTGATAGTCTGCAAACAGAAATATACATAAACCAGACTAATGGCAAATATAAGTACAATACATATATTTAGAACTTTACACTGTATTAATGCATAAAGTGCCAAACTATAGCTGAAAGTGTCTTAAGTAATGAAAACTTACCGAAAGACTCCCATCCACATATAGCAGATAGCCAAACCAGTACTGAAACAGTTATCAGTAGAGGTAATGGAATATGAGAGTATATCGTCGATCTGAATAAGGGAGGTAGGAGATGAATCTCTACGACCGATAACAGAGAACTTATGAAATAGATCTCCCGCGATGAAAACAATTGCATTCAATAGGTGATACTCCCTTAACATCCCTCTGACATTCACTGTACTCTGAGAGGAATCGGGCTTCAAAATGCTGAGAATCGCATATCAATGTAGAAATCTTTGCACAAACTTACTTCACCACCTCCATAGGAGGCAAAGTTTGTAAAACTGAATTGTGGGTGTGGTGAGGGGTGTATTTATAGGTATTTTGAGGTTTGGGAAACTTTGCCCCTCCTGGTAGGATTGTATATACCATATGTTACTAGCTCATGGACTCTTGCCAATTACATGAAAGAAACCTAACATTTGTGAAAAAAATTATGAAAAACTGAACAATTTTTTTTATTTGATCGCATTTGGCGGTGAAATGGTGGCATGAAATATACCAAAATGTGCCTAGATCAATACTGTGGGTTGTCTACTACAAAAATATATATACATGTCAAGGGGTATTCAGGGATTCCTGATAGATATCAGTGTTCTAATGTAACTAGCGCTAATTTTGAAAAAAAAAAATGGTTTGGAAATAGCAAAGTGCTACTTGTATTTATTGCCCTATAACTTCCAAAAAAGCAAAGAACATGTTTATATTGGGTATTTCTAAACTCAGGACAAAATTTAGAAACTATTTAGAATGGTTGTTTTTTGGTGGTTGTAGATGTGTAACAGATTTTGGGGGTCAAAGTTAGAAAGAGTGTGTTTTTTATTTTTTTTCATCATATTTTATCATTTTTTATAGTATAAGATATGATGAAAATATTGGTATCTTTAGGAATTCCATTTAATGGCGAGAAAAACAGTATATAATATGTGTGGGTACAGTAAATGAGTAAGAGGAAAATTACAGCTAAAAACAAACACCGCAGAAATGTAAAAATAGCCCTGGTCCTTAAGGGTAAGACAATTGAAAAATGGTCTTGTCCTTAACGGGTTAAAGGGACAGAATAACTTTAGCTAAGCAAACTACTATTCCATTAGAACACAACACTTCTTTCAAGGACATATTTATAAGACTTGTCCCATATTGGCTACAACACTTCATTCAAGGACATATTTATAAGACTTGTCCCATATTGGCTAAGAGATAACCTCTAGAGTGACAGTTCCCCTCTGCCTCATTGTCAGTGGTTAGAGGTGGTGAGTTACCATGGAGCCTGTGATGTCACAGAGGAGCTTTTGCTCACAAACAGGTATCAGCTCTTGAGTCAGTGATCACATCACACTTGCTCTGACAATGGATAGGATGTCAGTAGCTTATCATATCTTCAGATCAGCAGTTTGTGGTGTTTGAGTAGCAGATGCTATAACTTTATAGTGTGACTCTATCAGAGATGGTCTCTGAGAAGTTTTCACTGGATAAGCTTCAGGATTTTGCATAGATGATTAAAGTTGCCAGTTTCTTTTGTGATGCTGTTGTGGAAATATTCTTTATCAATACCAAAATGCAGCTTGGCCTTTTAACTAGAAGAGTCTGGTGGTTAAAACCTTGGTAGTTGGATATAGTTTGTAAATGTAGATTTTTTTCCCCTCCTTTTAAGAGAAAGATTTTGTTCAGACCCGGACTGTGCATCCTTTGTCTAGGAAGATTTATCATAAGGCCTGGAAAATGTTCTCTTTCCTGGTGTCACAGGAAGAGTTTCCTTGAAAAACTGAAATTTGTTACATAGTTCAGAGTATCCAATACAGCAGTAGTAGATGACTGGGTAATCACAGTAATAGATATCTGGTAGCTTGAAATACACAGGGAAAAGGTACATTGGAACAGACACAGAGTAAACTGCATTTAAGCGGGTGCATTGAGCCTAGACATCAGAATTTCCTAAAATAAAAAGTGAATCAGAGATCAGACAGGTTCCAGCAGAGAAGATTGACGCAGAAAGCAAGCTAACTGACAGGGAAGACTAGTAACATCCTAATAAAGACAGAGGCATGAAACAGGCAGGCATGACACAGGCGCTGTTTACCATTAGACAGGTGTTTAATCCGGTATCTCCTCCTTGGAACCTTTTTGGCCCTACAGGTATTATAAACAACATACGCATGGTTTGGAAACTTAACTTCTCTCTGGAAGATAATATCTTTTACATAATCTGGATGTGGTAAGGGCTCTAAGATTGTCTTTAGGGGCCACTTAGATTTTTTTTGTCAAACTTCTTGCTTATTTGTCTATTTTTAGTCAATCTCATACCGGTCAGATAGCTTCAGCAATTAAACTTGCTTCTTGGCTAAAGTAAATGATTAGTAATGCTGGTTTCTACTTCTAGGGCGTCTAGGAATTAAGTATCTGTGGAACAAATCTGCAAGACATCTATTTGATTCTTACATTATTTTACTACATTTTATCATTTTTATGTTTTTTGTCTCTTGTTTTTAGCAGGAAAGTTCTCCAGGCAGCAGTGTCTGGTCATTATTTGTTGTGTCTTAAGTTCTGCTCTTTCATGGTTATCTGGTGGACTCCACATCTTGAGTATTAGACCACAAATGTTATATCTCATGGATTCTAAACACTTTATGAAAGAAAACAAAATTTATACTTACCTGATAAGTTAATTTCTTTCATGGTGATAAGAGTTCACGAGACCCGCCCATTTTTATGCTCAGTTGGTGGCAATTAATTTACCCTACCTTGATCTTTCCTGCTTTTCTGTTTTTCTCCTTCCTTGGCCATATGCTTGAGTGAGTTAATCAGTAAAATAGATATGATTATAAGCTCTTGGTATGTTGAGTATTTTTTGCCTCCTCCTAGTGAACTGGAGTATAATCCACATGGGATTTCTCATGGACTCTCACCACCATGAAAGAAATGAATTTATCAAGTAAGCATAATTTATTATTATTATTATTATTATTATTATTATTATTAAAGCTCCTCTTTTGAAATCAAAAGTATACAAATGTTATAAGTACTTTTAAAAAGATTTGTATATTTGTGTAAATCTGTTATGATCTTGAGATCTTACTAATGATGTGGCAGAATTCCTTAACCTCTTTTATTAGCTTATATATGTTTGTAAACTAACTTTGTAGGTTTTAATTTTTATATAAACAGGTCTCTACTTGAGCTTCCCAAGAAGTTTTTAATAGAACTGTTCATCAAACCATCGGATTGGAGGAAGAGGTAAACTATTTTATTTACCACCTCTTTTGGGTTAAGCACTTTTTAAATTTGTGTTTCTTATAAAATTATTTGCTTTTAAAGAGCTGCCTACACCTCTAGAGGACCTAAATGGAAGCCAAGCAGAGTGATATTCTCTGTAGGGAACTGGAATGGTAGAAAGTTTGTGGAGCTGGGAGAGGGAAGGGGATTTAGTTTAATATGTATTTCAACTTGTGCTTTTCATTAATTGTTTTAATATTAGAATAACAGTTTTATTTTATTCTCGGAAGGACCGAAAAGGACACCAAGCAGAGTGACACATCCTCTATGGAGAATTGGATTAGTGGTGGGATGGTGTAGGAGAGAGGGAGGAAGTAATTGTCACACTGTTTAATGCACCTTTTAGTTTTTTTTGGGAAAAGCAGGTAATCTTAAGCAAAATATAGCAGTGGAGTTACTAATGTTTACTATTTTTAAACAGGTCTCTTTACTTGAGCTTCCCAAGAAGGTTTAAATAGAACTGTTCTTCAAACCCTTGGAATGGAGGAAGAGGTAAGCTATTTTATTTACCATCTCTTTTAGGTTAAACTATATTTTAAACCGAGAAAGGATATTATTCTATGCTAGATATGGAAGAAAGCTTAATTGCGCCACTTAAAATGAAATCAATTATTCACTTACAACAAGATAAAATGCCTTTTGTGGTAAGAAAGGTTCTTCTATTAAGACAAGCTATATATGCTTGCTATAAATGTACTAAAGTTCGGAAAATTTAGCATGAAATCTCAGATCAGCTACAAATTACTGGGAATCCTGACTTTGAGGCAAGTCTACAAGGAGGAGCATTTAAGGTCTGGGAGTATTATTAGATCCAAGATATAAAGTAGCAAAGTATTTTCTGGATATTAAAAGAAATCTGTCTAATAGCCATTTATTTATGTATTTTCAAATTAAACATTATGGTAATGAACTAATGAAAAAATATGGTAATAATTGGAAGAATACACATATAACAGAATTGACAAAGACCTATAAATCTGGTAACTATTCAATTTCTCCAATCTATAGGAAGTTGATACAGGAAGAGAGTATACCTATTATAGATAATATTAAAAATAAGTGGGAAAAGATAGGTGTCATTGATTCTAATATAGCAAAAAGTATTAATAGAGTTGTAGCCCTTCCTGTTGAACATTTTCCTGTGAACTTTTGCACCTGTATACAATCTGCAGGAGATGTTGCCTAGGCAACTATTAGACTGGTTGGTCATGTGATCAAGTGAAACTGAAAGAAGAGTGTAAGACACAGGAGGAAGCAGACATGTCAGAGCAGTGAAGGTGTGTGTGTGAGGCCTGGCTGTGAGAGAGCTGCAGACTTCATCTTGTAAAGTAACAGCATTCCTCTGCTGATTTAGTGTTTGCTGCCAGCTGCAGTCTGACCCTGTGAGAGAGCTGTGGAGAAGAATGCAGACAAAGTAAATGACTGGCAGACCTTGGAGTTTTCTTTCAGCCTGTTTAGTGGTAAGAAGTATCCTCTCTCCTTGTCATACTAACATGGCATTCTGTCCATCACATAAACTTATAAACAGCTCTTCCTGTGGATTGCAGTTTCCTATGAGCTGTAACTGTTTAAATGCATGTGGATTACCTTAAAGGGCCCCAACATTTCTGTGCACCAACTGGTACCCATCAGCCATTAGGGTGAAGCCTGAGGGTGGGTTCGCAGGTGGTTTGGGAGGGTGCTGGGCCTGGTTAGAGAGAGTTGGTGTGTTAGTTAGTCACTGTATTTCTTGCCTTATTTTTTATTTGCCATAATCCTTTAATACATGTTCATACTGTTTTACTGTTATTACTGTGTGTGTTGTAGTTATTTATTATGTTCCTGTCTGGGAAACCCATTCTTGCCCTGGATGCCCAGTCAGGTGGAGGCACTGCCACAGTCATGTACCCCAACTCCCAGGTAGCGGAGACTCAGGATCAGCCTGCAGAGCACATGGAGGTAGCTGGGGTAAAGACCCACAGGGGTAATTGTGGGCCTAGGCCAAACCCCGTTACATTTGGTGGTACTGCTGAGATAAATTGGGGTACACCCAGTAAGGATACGTTAATTCCCCGGCCCACACTCCCATTTGTAACAGATTGGGCCCAGCAACAGAAGGTACCATTGCATCATGCAGTGATGATATGCCAGGTACCTCCCTATAGTGAAATAAAACATATCACCAAGTGCGTAGAGATTGTACTGGGAATAGAGATGGCTACCATCAGAGATATCCTGCATGATTCATACGGTCAAACTTACATGTTAGTATATTCCCATGCAGATTTGAGAGGCCGTCATAGGCCTACATGTCTATACCTTCTTGAAGCAGCTCCTGAAGGATGTCGCTTAGTGTATGCTCTCCCTGATAAGGAGGAAGGGGTTACACTGCAGCAACCCTCCAGTATAGGCCAAAGAGACTTTAATGTATCAAGTTATTCCCAGATTCTGTCCCCTTTGTCAGAGAAACCCGCCAGGAGATTACCGGTTACCCCTGTAGAGACTGGGGCCATCCCCAAACGAAATGTCTACTTTTCCAGTGTGCAAGGGACAACTGCCCCTAAGACCCAAGATCTAGTGGTTCCCTCATCTCCAACATCCCCAAAACCAGGCGATTCCCTATTGAGAGCCACAAGTTCAGGAGAGAGTAACATATCTGAAATACTGCAAAAACTTTCAGAAGCCATAGTAACAGCTACCCATACCCACAGTTACCGTAAGCTGAAAGTGTTTTCTGGGAATCAGCCTGTTCCTGCCGGGGAGGAACCCTTTAAGGCCTGGAAGGATAATGCTGTACAATTATTGGAAGAATGGTCTTGTACGGATAACATAAAAAAACAACGGATAATGGAGAGTCTTCGTTTCCCAGCTACGAATATGATAAGGCTGTTTAGGGGAGTGAATGAACAAGCTACTGCACAAGATTACCTGAAAGTTTTGCAGGATGCGTATGGAAAATCAGAGGACTCTGATGATCTATTAATTAAGTTCCTAGCCACTAAACAGAAGGAACATGAGAAAGCTTCAGACTATATCAATCGATTACAATTGTCACTGGGAAAACTGTTTCATAATGGAGCAGTCACTGCATCTGAGTTGGATGCTCGACTATCCAAACAAATTCAGAAGGGAGGCCTTAGCAATGATCCAGTCATGATCATGTTAAGAGTTAAGTTGGATGATCAAGTCTTGTCCTATTCCACACTGATCCGAAAAGCAAAAGTACTGGAGAACCAAATGTCCCCATCTCCTCCACAAAAAGGAAATTCTTCTAAAGCTGCAGAGAAAGAGGATATGGAACTGTTCGTCCTTAAAAAAAAGGTAGCTGAATTAGAATTATTGTCTAAGTCATTGCCAAGAAGAACAGATTATTCTCCTACCAGGAGGCAGCACCGCAGGGAGACCACAGGAAGGTTATTCCCAGAGGAACAGTCCCCCCAAGGGAACTGTTTTAAGTGTGGAAAATCAGGACATTTCAAGCGGGAGTGTCCCACTAATTCATCAGATACAGGAGTGGAAGTGCTAGCTATTGGGGCTGGAGGAGGCTCAAGTTACCAGTCCTTTCAGGAAAAGAGGAAAAAAAAACACACCCATGTTATCTGTGGGGGCCAAGATCGGGCCCAAATCTCTGATACAGTTACAAATAGAAGATATTCATGCCTCGGCCTTGTTAGATACTGGATCCCAGGTCACCATCATTAATAGAGACTTCTATGACCATCATCTAAAACATATTCCCCTGGAGCCAGCAGGAGAGTTGCAGTTGTGGGGAGTGAGATCTCAGGCCCAGCCTGTAGAGGGATGTATAAGAGTGACAATAACCATCCCACAGTTAAACACAGGAATGATCTGCCCTATGGAATTGGAAGCTCTTGTATGCTCCATGAAGAAAACAATGTGCGCCCCAATAATTTTGGGTACCAACGCAAGAATGGTGCAGGACATGTTCAGGGCCTACCTAACTGAAGTGGGAGATGTATCTCTAACCAGACTGATGGAAGTCAGCCCTGTTCTAGGGAAAGAGTGCCATCGACTAGCCCTACAAGCTAGACCAGGATCATGCCACTACTCGGGGAAAGAACCTTTATTTGTAAGGCCTGGAGAGACTAAGACTCTACGAGCCATAGCATCTATGCACCATGAAATATCAGGAGGAACCAGGCAATACCTCATTGAGTCCTTGCCTGAGGAGGATGCAAAAAAGGGGTGGACTCTCATACCTGAGGTGAAAGACTGGCGGAATCACTGGTGTAAAGATTTTCCGATAATGATAAGAAACTTAACACCCACAGAGATCAGAATTGATCGTCACCAGAAGATTGGTGTGATTCACTTGTTGGACCAAGTCTCTTCAGTAATGTCTGTAAAGGCAGAACAGGGAGGTGATCATGAAGGACCTATAGTTTTTGAACTGGAAGATTCTCCTCTACCACAAAAGTGGAGAGATAGCCTCTGATCCAAATTAGCTACTCGAGAGAAAGTCTTCTCCAGGAAAGAAATGGATGTGGGATGTGCAAAGAGTGCCACACATGCTATCAGACTTTCTGACCCAGCTCCTTTCAGAGAAAGATCAAGGAGAATGCCCCCTCGAGATGTGGAAGATGTCCGGGATATACTCAAACAGATGGAAGAATCTGGCATTATTAGAGAGTCCAGAAGTCCATATGCCTCACCCATAGTGGTAGTTAGGAAAAAGAATGGCACAGTCCGGCTCTGCATAGACTATCGGACTTTAAACAAAAGGACTGTGCCAGATCAATATACTCTGCCACGGATAGAAGATCTGCTAGATGCCCTTTCTGGAAGCCAGTGGTTCAGCGTTCTGGACTTGAGGTCTGGGTATTATCAGGTACCCATGAAGAAGGAGGATCAGGAAAAGACAGCTTTCATCTGTCCCTTGGGATTCTACGAGTTTACCAGGATGCCCCAAGGGGTCACTGGAGCTCCCGCCACCTTTCAAAGGCTGATGGAGAAGACTGTGGGGGATATGAATCCCAAAGAGTGCCTAGTCTATCTTGATGACCTCATAGTGTTTGGAAGGACACCAGAAGAACACGAACAGCGATTGCTGAAGGTGTTGGATCGACTCCAAGCAGAGGGTCTGAAATTATCAATAGACAAATGTCGGTTTGCCCAGAACTCTGTTACATATGTAGGTCACATTGTTTCCGCACAAGGTGTGACAACTGACCCGACCAAAATTGAAGCGGTGATGAACTGGCCCAGGCCAGATAACATCAGTGAGCTGCGCTCATTTCTTGGATTCTGCGGTTACTACCGGAGGTTTGTGAAAGACTATTCAAAGATTGCTCGAGAGCTACACAACCTGTTAAAGACTACCTCTGCTATAGAGGGTGTTAAGGCGCCAAGTCCTAAAGACTCCTTCGGAAAGAAATGGACCTCAGGATGCGAAGAAGCCTTCTTAATCTTGAAGAAAAGACTCACAGAAGCTCCTGTATTGGCATATTCAGATCCTGAGAAACCATATGTGCTCCATGTTGATGCCAGTATGGAAGGCCTAGGGGCCGTATTGCATCAGAGCTACCCGGAAGGGTTAAGACCAGTGGCCTACATAAGTAGAAGTCTAACTGGTGCAGAGAAAAACTATCCGGTCCATAAGCTAGAATTCTTGGCGCTCAAGTGGGCAATTGTGGACAAGTTACATGACTATTTATATGGAGCAACATTCGAGGTAAGGACGGATAACAATCCGCTTACTTATATTCAAACAACAGCAAAGCTGGATGCCACAGGTCATAGGTGGCTGGCAGCATTGTCGAACTATAGTTTCAGCCTTAAATACAAGCCAGGCCCTAAGAATGTCAGTGCGGATGCTCTGTCCCGCAGACCTGGACTTCCTCCTCATGAAGAAAAGGAGGAATGGGAAGAAATCCCTGTGCCTGGGGTAGGAGCCCTGTGCCAAACATATGTAGTGGCTGAGAGGCAGGATGAGTTCTCTGAACTCAGAGGAATAGACTCCATATGTCACTCCCCAGAAGCCGTACCAGAGGTATTCTGTGCTCCTGCAATGCTCCAACAGTGGTCTCACATAACCAATGAAGACAAGAAGAAAGCCCAGTCACAGGACTGGTATATAGGGACAGTCCTCAAGGCAATGAGAGCCAAGAACCCTAAATTACTGAGCTCCCTTCCCATTGGACAAAGAGATTTGTACCGGAGAGAATGGAGTAAACTACATCTAGAAGATGGAATCCTTTATAGAATTATAAAATACCATGACCACCCTGGTCGAAAGCAGCTAGTGTTACCTCATAGATATCGGGGAATGGTCCTAAGAGCCCTCCATGATCAACATGGGCATCTTGGGGTAGACAAGACCTATGGCCTGGTACAAGACCGGTTCTATTGGCCTCGCATGAGAGAACATGTTGAACATTATGTGAAGACCTGCAGAAGATGTATTCAGAGAAAGACTCTGCCTGTGAGAGCTGCCCCTATGGGCCACCTGAGAAGTACAGGACCCCTGGATCTTGTGTGCATGGACTATCTATGTATTGAGAATGATACTACCGGAATTGGGAATGTTCTGGTAGTAACAGACCATTTCACCAGATACGCTCAGGCTTTTCCCACTAAAGACCAGAAGGCTGTGACCGTAGCCAAGGTCCTCTGGCAGAAATATTTTATGCACTACGGTCTGCCCAATCGAATACATTCTGATCAAGGTAGAGACTTTGAGAGTAAGCTGATCAAAGAACTGTTGGATATGTTGCAGGTTCACAAGTCCAGAACAACACCCTACCACCCTGAGGGTGATGCCCAGCCTGAGCGTTTTAATAGGACACTCCTAGACATGCTCGGGACTCTGAAACAAGTGGAGAAGCGGTCCTGGAGTAAGCATGTAGAAGCCATGGTCCACGCATATAATTGCACAAGGCATGAGTCTACAGGATTCTCACCCTATTTCCTAATGTTTGGAAGGGAAGCCAGACTACCGATAGATGTCCGGTTGGGGGTGTCCCCAGATGGGACAAAGTCAGACTCTCACTTCCAGTATGTGAGGACCCTCAGACAAAACCTTCACAGTGCCTACGAGTTGGCCACTCAAGCTGCGGCAAAAATGGAGGAACGCAACAAAAGAAGATACGATACCAAAGTGAAGCATCGGGAAGTCCAAGCGGGAGATAAGGTTCTCCTCCGGAATCTAGGGGTACCTGGGAAACACAAATTAGCAGACAGATGGAAGGATACCGTATTTGAAGTTGTGTCTAAGCTAAAGGGGCTGCCAGTGTATAATATAAAAGGCCCAGAAGGCCGGATCAAAGCTTGGCATAGGAACCATCTACTACCAATAGCCTATATCGATGAAGAGGAAGGGAGTAGTAGTGAATGGGAGAAAAGCACAACGGAGAGTCCTGAAAATGAGGCAGTAGAGACTCCAGAAGCTCTTAGTGCTGAGGATCAATGGTGGTCTCCTCCTGCTGAGGAAACACAGCACTTTCCTTCCTCTCCTCCCTTAGCCTCCTCTACATTGAATCCCAACAGCCCCAACTTTGTGCCTGGGACCCCAAAAAGAGACTCTTGTATCATGGGAGAGCCAGGGTCTCAAGCATCTGGTGATCTCCCCACCCAAGTGGCCAGAGCTGAAGATTCCCAGGCACATTCTGGACTTCCTCAGAGAGAACAGAGACTGGGTACTAGAATACGACAGCCTCCCAGGGTTCTTACTTACGATCAAGTCGGAGAACCCAGTTATGTACATATGCCCCAGGTACAGTCTAAAATGGTTGATTTTCTGTATGCGGTTGCGGACATTATGAATGTTGGAACCCCTCTGTACTAGAATAAACTGTAAGATAGTTAACATTTGTTTATAGGAATGTTAGTGCATTTATTATTATTTATATGTTTTGTTTTTTCAATTACCTCTTGGTGGAACCTTGCCAGTGGAAGGCAAGGATTTTACGAGGGGGAGAATGTAGCCCTTCCTGTTGAACATTTTCCTGTGAACTTTTGCACCTGTATACAATCTGCAGGAGATGTTGCCTAGGCAACTATTAGACTGGTTGGTCATGTGATCAAGTGAAACTGAAAGAAGAGTGTAAGACACAGGAGGAAGCAGACATGTCAGAGCAGTGAAGGTGTGTGTGTGAGGCCTGGCTGTGAGAGAGCTGCAGACTTCATCTTGTAAAGTAACAGCATTCCTCTGCTGATTTAGTGTTTGCTGCCAGCTGCAGTCTGACCCTGTGAGAGAGCTGTGGAGAAGAATGCAGACAAAGTAAATGACTGGCAGACCTTGGAGTTTTCTTTCAGCCTGTTTAGTGGTAAGAAGTATCCTCTCTCCTTGTCATACTAACATGGCATTCTGTCCATCACATAAACTTATAAACAGCTCTTCCTGTGGATTGCAGTTTCCTATGAGCTGTAACTGTTTAAATGCATGTGGATTACCTTAAAGGGCCCCAACATTTCTGTGCACCAACTGGTACCCATCAGCCATTAGGGTGAAGCCTGAGGGTGGGTTCGCAGGTGGTTTGGGAGGGTGCTGGGCCTGGTTAGAGAGAGTTGGTGTGTTAGTTAGTCACTGTATTTCTTGCCTTATTTTTTATTTGCCATAATCCTTTAATACATGTTCATACTGTTTTACTGTTATTACTGTGTGTGTTGTAGTTATTTATTATGTTCCTGTCTGGGAAACCCATTCTTGCCCTGGATGCCCAGTCAGGTGGAGGCACTGCCACAGTCATGTACCCCAACTCCCAGGTAGCGGAGACTCAGGATCAGCCTGCAGAGCACATGGAGGTAGCTGGGGTAAAGACCCACAGGGGTAATTGTGGGCCTAGGCCAAACCCCGTTACAGAGTTAAAAGAGCAACTCTCTCTGCATCTTGGAGAGAATCCCACCTTAAAATTATAAACATGGCATACATTACCCCCTGCCAATTTAGCTAAGTGGGATAAAGATAAAAATTATAAATGTTCAAAATGTAGTGCTCTAAATACTAATATTGGGCATTATTTTTTTTTTGTTTCAAATCTATTTTATTGAAAATTTTGTATAGATAAACATAGTTATCAACTCCAATGTATACAAGAGAAGAATCAATCTATAGGAAACATAGTACACAAATTGCAGCAGTATACAAATACTCATAATAGTAACACATTTATATAGGTACTGTTCATAGTAACCAGATGCTAAATAAACCTCTATAGTATGTCACATTATCAGTAAGAATCGGTCATATATTCTATATATGCATATATAACATAAACCTTGATAACATAAAACCTACCCATATAATTAATGTTCATTACATATGATATTTAGGTTGATGAACACCTACATATGGACCATAAAGAAAGTAGTGTAGAGTAGACTGGGAAGGCAGTAAGAAGAGAAAGGGCATTGAGAGGGTGGTTAGGAAAGAGGGAATAGGAGAACAACAAAAAGAAAAAAAAGAGAAAAAAAAAGAAAAAAAAAGGAGGAGGGGAGGTTTTTTTTAATTCAGCATGTATGGGGAATCCGTTTATTTATGCAGCCAAGCATCCCACACTAGCCAATAGGTGTCCATCTGATCAACCGATTTGAAAAAGTATCTCTCCATGCTTGCCATGTGATCGATGACACCTTTGATTTCCGAGAGGCTTGGGGGCTCAAGGGCCTTCCAGGCCCGCGCTATGCATAGCTTAGTTGCCGTGAATATGTATATCAGCAACCTCTTCAACGCCTGTGGTATATCCCCTGTCATTACATGTAAAAGAGTGCTGCTTGGTGTTAACTGAGCCATTAATTTTAGGGATTTGCACATGTCTTCCACTTCTTTCCATATTGAAGATATTTTTGGGCACTCCCACCAGATATGGAGATCCGTGCCTACATCTCCACATTCCCACCAGCACAAGGGTGAGGATCCCGGATACATTTTGGTGAGTCTGGCTGGAGTACTGTGCCACTTCAACAGTAACTTAACATAGATTTCTAGCATAGTAACGCACTGTATGGTCCTTTTAGTAAGAGAAATAGCACTGTCCCAATCTCGATCCGAAATGTTGGTACCCATCTCCATAATCCATGCTTTATATTGCCATGGTATGCCCTGGGTAAGATCTGCCAAAAGCAGATTATAATACATTGTAAGAGGTTTGGGGTGTTTAGATCCCTCATTCCATCTGATTTCCCATGGAGTAGGTTTCCTAATAGATGTGGTGAGGAAGCCCCATGACTTCAGAAAGCTAAGGACTCTCATGGATTCAAACGGAAACCAGGGTGGGGTCGGGTTAAACCTGGCCTGTACCAAGGCGAGATCCAGAGTTTGGTGTTGATCAAAAAAGTCCCCGACCGTGGAATATTCCTTTAGTATCCAAGGAATAACCAATTGAAAAAATAAGGGTGTTTTTTCACTAAAAGGAAACAGGATATTTATCCTGAATATAATAATATGATCATGTGATGTGATACACTTCTAATAATTGTTTTTTTTTTGTCTCACTAAGAGCAAACAGGATTGTTATCCTGAATATAATTATATCATGTGAGGCACTTTTTGTTTGCTTTTCCATAGGAATAGTAGTACGTCTAGCAAGAGTAGAAATAGCCCCATCAACTTTGGGGATCTTTTCCCAAAACTCCAATCTAACTGCTATCAAAGGATACTATTTTTTAAACTTTGAAGAAGGAATAAAAGTAGTACCAGGCCTATTCCATTCCTTAGAAATCATATCAGAAATAGCATCATGAACTGGAAAAACCTCTGGAATAACCACAGGAGGTTTATAAACAGAATTTAAACGTTTACTAGTTTTAATATCAAGAGGACTGGTTTCCTCAATATCCAATATAATCAACACCTCTTTTAACAAGGAACGAATATACTCCATTTTAAATAAATAAGTAGAGATCCACAACTAAAGGGCTTGCACTGTACTAGAATCCCACAGCGGGGCATGCTCCCAAAACTTTAGAATTTAATAAGCAACTCACAAACCCTCTCCTTAGGCTCATCAGAACGGAACTCTCAACCTAGGAACCTACACTTATTAGAGGCGGTCTGGGAATTTTGGGAGAGACTCATTTGGGGCCTATAAGTCAATAGACGAGAGGGACACTACAACACTTTCTTCAGCTCCAGACCTCTGCCACCTGTTGCTTTAATGTAAGAGCAGAGAAGTGGAGTAGGGCAATAAACCTATACAGCATGTAATTCCAATTACATTTTGGATAATAGCAGTCATGTGCATAATAAGTTAATTCCCAAGCCAAATCCTGAGAATTATAAGGGAACTACCATCCCCACAATACATCAGAGTGTCTCCTACCCTCTTCCAAACAGTCTTTTATTGTGCTCTATAAAACAACACAGCATGAAAAACAAGTCCCAAACCGTTAAGGAGTGCCTTTCTAGGTCACAATCGAAACAGAAAAGCGCAGATAAAAATAACCCTGCTACAACCACTAGCCCGTCAACTAGCAACTTAGGGGGCCCTGTAATCATTCAACCAGAGGACCCCAATAGAGATCTACTGTCTCAGATTAAATCCTTGTTCCAGGAAGAACTTAAAACAGCTTTACAAGAGATTAGACAAGACTTTAAAGAAATTGGTGGAAGAACGGCAGAAATTGAGGAAAGACTAGACAATTTGGCTGAAGAAATACCAGATATTAAAAACTCCATTCAGGACAACACATCCTACATAACTAAACTAGAGGACCAGCTTGAAGATCTTGAAAATAGATCACGTAGATCTAACTTGCGAATCAGAGACCTTCCGGAATCTTATAAAGATCTAGAAGCCACCATGAAAGATTTGTTTCAACAGCTGGTGCCCGACCTTGATCTACCCCTATAACTAATGGATAGAGTACATAGAGCCCTTACAAGACCTCAGCAAAATGCAAATAGGGACGTAGTTCTTAAAATGCATTACTACCACGTGAAAGAGCTCATCATGAAAGCTGCCAGAGAAAAAAAATGCATTGAGTTTGAAGGTAACACCATACAGATTTTTGCAGACCTTGCCCCCATTACATTACGGAAGAGAAGAAATTTGAAACCTATAACCACGGCCCTCACCAAGGAGCACATTAAATACAGGTGGAATTTCCCCTTTAAGCTTACCTTTTCCTACCAAAACAACAACTACGCATGCTCCACTCTGGAAGAAGGAAAAGCCATACTAGACCGCCTAAAAATCCAATCGGACCTTCCTACCTCACCCGCCATTCCAGAACCCCAGAAGAAATCTTTTCAAAGAGAATGGACCCCAGTGGGAAAAATGGTAAAGCTAAGAGACAGAAAATGAAGATGAGCAGCACCACACAGGCGGCCCACCTCACCGAAGATGAAGACTCCTCAGCTTAATTCAGAGGTTTAGTATATAAACTTTAGTGATACAGGTTTGGCCCATGGACTGATTGAGCGGTTTTGAGCTCATGAACACAGGCTCTTACATGCCACCTACAAGTTACCAGTTTGTACTTTGTTCTTCTTATTTCATAGTTTCAGAGTTGAAAAGTTTCCGAATAACTATAGGAAGAGATTATCTCCTCCGATCTTGGATTAATAACACCATATTAGCATATAGTCCTTTTTGCATTCTATATTATTGTTACCACATTTATTGCCGAGCTCAATGTTGCATATAAAAACTATGGTTAAATTCTCAGGATTTCACCCCCCCCCCCTAATCCTTCTGTCTCCCTCCCACACCTTCCCCCACCCTTCACCCCTCCTTATTCTTCCCTGCTCCCGCCTAGTTACAACGAACTGCACATGTTCCCAATAATGATTATAGGTTTATATGTCAAATAATGATTCCTTTTGTTCACCTGTTCGATATAATCTCCAACATTGCTCTTCTTTTTGGTGTGAGTCTCGCTCTCTTTATTGAAATTCATGATAATTGCTCTCTCTCTACTAGGTATACCTCATTGTTGAATATTAAAATTTGCCATTCCTCTGCTCACAATACAGTTATGGTGTGCTCTTTGAATGAGGAGACAACAAATGGAAAGATCCGCACTGCTCTCCCTCAGGAATTCAGGATTTGGGTCCCCCACTTGTATGATCACAGGTACCGGTTAAGCTACTCCCCCCACACAGACACATCATGTCAATAAACATAATTTCACATAACGTAAGAGGGTTAAACTCAGACGTCAAGAGAAAAAAAGCAATCTTAGAATATAAAGCTCTTAACGCACACATAGTAATGCTGCAGGAAACACACTTCACACCTAAATTCATTCCAAATATTGGGATAAAGCCTTTCCTACACAATATCACGCCATAGGACCTAAAAAAAAATGCGGGGTCTCAATACTAATTCATTCCACTTTGAATTTTCACGAAGAATCGGTTGTGAAGGATAGAGAGGGGAGATTCTTAATAATAATGGGAACATTACAAAACACTCCTGTCTTAATAGTCAACATATATGCCCCAAACGATCAACAGGCAAACTTTATTTCCAAGTTAAGTAAACATCTCACATTGTGGAAAAGACATAAAATGATTGTAGGAGGTGACTTCAACTGCACTATGAATGATAGAGTAGACAGGACGAATCAAGCCTCTACACAGGGTGACTCGTCCAAAAAGAGGAGCAGAGTTCTTTTAGATTTTGTTACAGATCACAACCTGACAGACAGCTGGCGGTCATTGAACCAAAATGTCAGGGATTACACATATTACTCACCAGCACACACAACACACTCCAGAATAGACTATATTCTTATCAGTCAAATTCTAATGCCCCTGCTAATCAGAGCTTCAATTAAAAACTGCTCTTGGTCAGACCACTCTATTGTGACAGTTTCTTTGGCGGGAATGATTAACCCACTCAGACTTAAAACATGGACCTACGACCCCATTTTGCTCCAGGATAGTGTGATCTTAGATAGGGTACAACAACAAGTTAGAGAATTTATTGAACTTAATGATGGCTCCACTAATAATCCAATCCTCGAGTGGGGAGCCTTGAAAGCATACATTAGAGGGCTCCTGATTGCAGAATCAGCCAAACAACGCACACTCACGGAAGATACTAAAACAAAGCTAAGATTAGAAGCAAATAATTTAAGACTACAATTTAGCACGCATCCTACAAACACCAAATCTAAACGATTAAAAGCAATAAATGAAGAACTGAATAAACTCCTAAACAAAGAGGCACTTAGATCAATAAAAGTAACTGATACCCAGTACTACATATACGGAAACAAACCAGATAAAATGCTTGCTAACAAACTGAAGGAAATCACTAGAACCACTACAATTCCCCAGCTGCAAACATTAGACAATAAAATTACCAATGATCCCCAAGACATTGCGAACATTTTTGCAGACTACTACAGTAGATTATATAACTTAAAGACCAGCAATACTGGCAAGTACATGACTACAGAACTACAACACTTTTTAGGAAACAGTTCCCTCCCCGCCATCACCACAGATGAATGCGATTCCCCAAATAGACCTATCACTCACGAGGAAATAAAATTTTGTATTAAGAATCTCAAAGGGTCAAAAGCCCCAGGCCCCGACGGTTACTCTGGGCTTTTCTATAAAACTCTGCAACCCCTACTAGTTCCGAAACTAGCCTAGGTTTTTAATTCAATGCTTCAGGGTAAGGAAATACCCAAGGAATTATTAATGGCGAGAATCTCAGTTATACCAAAACCAGGAAAAAATAAAAACCACTGTCAAAATTACAGGCCCATCTCGCTAATTAATCAAGATATAAAACTATTCACCAAAATTTTAGCTAATCGTCTCAACCCCCTCCTCACCAAATTAATACACTCCGATCAAGTTGGGTTTATTATGCAAAGGGAAGCCCCAGACAACACGAGGAAAATAATAGACTTAATCAATATAGCCACAGTTAGGGGAACGCCTTCTCTGTTCCTATCTTTGGACGCAGAGAAGGCGTTCGACAGGATCGATTGGGACTTTATGTTTGCGGTACTGGATAGGGTGGGAATTAAGGGGCCTTTTACGGACGCATTAAAATCATTATATTCTTTCCCCACTGCTTATGTTAAACTTTCCGGATATCAGTCTCATTCAATACACATTAATAATGGAGCACGTCAGGGTTGCCCGCTTTCTCCACTACTTTTTGCGTTAAGTATAGAACCCTTAGCAATTAAAATACGAGATAATCAAGACATTTCAGGAATCACAATAGGACAGACTGACCATAAAATTTCATTATTTGCGGATGACGTAATACTAACACTGACTAGACCATTGCTTTCCCTACCCCCAGTGTATGACTTAATACAACACTTTGGACGCATTTCAGGTTACAAAATAAATGAGAGTAAATGCGAAGCGTTTGGCATTAAACTGCCACAACACACCAAAAAATTAATGGAATTAAACTTCTCATTTAGCTGGCCAAAAAAATCCATCAAATACCTTGGAATCAATCTATCCAACAATATACATTCCCTATACCACTTGAATTACTTACCAATGTTTACACACGCCAGAGGGCTGTTAGCAAAATGGATGAAATTGAAACTATCCTTATATGGGAGAATAATATCTATAAAGATGTCTTTACTCCCCAAGCTACTATACTTATTTTGATCCCTGCCAATAACACTACCACTCACGGAACTGCACAAACTCCAAAGGGACATTCTTAACTTCATATGGCAGGGTAAGAGGGCGAGGATTAATAAGAAAATCATGTGCACTAATAGGAAGGGGGGGGGGGTGGGACTTCCTAACCTAGTCTCTTACTACTATTCAGCCCGTATGGCACAAACCTTGAAGTGGTTCCACACCAGTAACTTATCACAATGGGTTCATATTGAATCTAAGATTCTAAACATTTTTCCAGTTTCTAACTTATTATGGACCCCACATAACACTACCCCACACAATAAACGTGACTACATTGCTATACAACATACTCTATACATTTGGAAAAAGCTAAATTTAAAATTTCCTCTTCTCAATGAGAAATCGAAAATAACCCCTTTGATAACTCAACATTCGCTTATCGACACAGCCACACAGCAGAAATGGAGCAACAAGGGGTTGTATAGGATAGCAGATGCATATAAAGAAGGGTCTCTGATGACCTATGATCAATACCAAGCCCTTGACCCTAACGATAAACATATTTGGTACCATTTTTTACAATTAAAATCTAGGGTTCAACAGATAATGGGTAGTGAAAGAGCCCCGCCATGCACGACATTGGAAACATTAGGTTTGTCAACTCATCATATAAGGGGAGGTATCTCTGCCCTCTACAAAATCTTCAACCGGCCACCGACAGCTAACAAATCTCACCTCATGTTAAAATGGGAACAGGACACAGGGAAAACGTGGTCAGCCGAAAATTGGACAGAAAACCTTATGGGCGGGTTATCTTTCTCACAAAACGCAACACTCAAAGAAAATTTTATAAAGGTGGCCTTTCGGTGGTACCTGTACCCGGCTAGACTGGGAGGAGGAAATGACCCACTAACTAAATTGTGTTACAGGGGATGTGGGGAAACAGGGACCTACACACACATGTGGTGGAGTTGTAGATACGCAAAGGAAATTTGGGACCATACCTCTAACCTCATTAGCGAGATATTCCAGAAGAGGGTGACTTTAACTATGGAACAGGCCTTACTACACTTCCCGATTGGGGATTTCACCAAACATAATAACAAACTAGTTATGTGGATCTGCACTATAGTTAGGTTGAGTGTTGCCCAATTTTGGAAGAGTGCCCCACCCAGTTTTGAAAGGGTAAAGCAAAAAATAACTTATCACTTTGAGAAAGCGAGCGCAGTAGCTGAAACCCTAAATACTAGGGAAGCATTCTTATTGCAATGGGAACCTTACATTCACTACCACAAGGCCTCCAAAAGGGGGGGGGGGGAGAGCAGGAGTTGCGGAAAGGCGGATCATGTCACAGATAGAGAGCAACAGAAGGTATAAAAGCGTTTGTCATTTAACTATTTCACAAATGAGAGTTGAGCATAAATAATGTTGGAATCTTTGGATTATTATTTGTTTTGTTACTGTTTTATGTATGCATGTACAAAAACCTAAATAAAAAATATTTCAAAATAAATAAATAAGTAGATTTTTCAGTGTCAATATCTGAGGAAGGATCTTCTGAATCAGATAGATTCTCATCAGAGGAGGATAATTCAATATGTTGTTGGTCATTTGAAATTTCAGCAACTTTATGAAAAGTTTTAAAAGACCTTTTACATTTATTAGAAGGCGGGATGGCAGACAAAGCCTTCTGAATTGCATCAGCAATAAAATCTTTTATATTCACAGGTATATCATGTACATTAGATGTTGAAGGAACAACAGGCATTGTACTATTACTGATGGACACATTCTCTCTGCATGTAAAAGCTTATCATGACAAATATTACATACCACAGCTGGAGATATAATCTCCACAAATTTTCAACAGATGCACTTAGCTTTGGTAGAACTGTTATCAGGCAGCAGGATTCCAACAGTGGTTTCTGAGACAGGATCAGATTGAGACAACTTGCAAATGTAAGAGAAAAAACAACATATAAAGCAAAATTATCAATTTCCTTATATGGCAGTTTCAGGAATGGGGGAAAAATGCAAACAGCATAGCCCTCTGACATAGAAAAGGCAAGAGGCATATAGGAATGGGGTTTTAAATAATGAAATTATTTGGCGCCACGTATGACGCACAACGCAAATTGAATTTTTTTTAGCGCTAACAACATCCGGAAATAACACACTTGCGTCATTGTAGACGCAACCTTGTGAAAGGAACTCAGCGTCAACTAAGACGCCGGAAATAACGAATTTGCGTCATCAGACGTACCTTCATGCCAAAAAAATTCTCACGCCAAGAATGACGCAATAAACTTTGGCATTTTGCGCCCTTGCAAGCCTAATTTTGCCCGCAAAATTTAATGAAAAAGCAGCCAATTGCAAAAAGACTATACCCCAGGTAAGAAAAATATTTTCCTAAATATGTTTTTCCCAAATATGAAACTGATAGTCTGCAAACAGAAATATACATAAACCTGACTAATGGCAAATATAAGTACAATACATATATTTAGAATTTCATACTGTATTAATGCATAAAGTGCCAAACCATAGCTGAAAGTGTCTTAAGTAATGAAAACATACTTACCGAAAGACTCCCATCCACATATAGCAGATAGCCAAACCACTACTGAAACAGTTATCAGTAGAGGTAATGGAATATGAGAGTATATCGTCGATCTGAATAAGGGAGGTAGGAGATGAATCTCTACGACCGATAACAGAGAACTTATGAAATAGATCTCCCGCAATGAAAACAATTGCATTCAATAGATGATACTCCCTTAACATCCCTCTGACATGCACTGTACTCTGAGAGGAATCGGGCTTCAAAATGCTGAGAATCGCATATCAATGTAGAAATCTTTGCACAAACTTACTTCACCACCTCCATAGGAGGCAAAGTTTGTAAAACTGAATTGTGGGTGTGGTGAGGGGTGTATTTATAGGTATTTTGAGGTTTGGGAAACTTTGCCCCTCCTGGTAGGTATATACCATATGTCACTAGCTCATGGACTCTTGCTAATTACATGAAAGAAGCAAGCAATAGACCAGGCAGGACTCAAGGCGCTAATAATTCAAAAGTCAGCTTTATTTAGGAACTTTAAAATCTTAGGTTAGCAGAGCATGACAGCTCCCAGACAAAAGTGTCTTACGCGTTTCGGCTATACAAGCCTTACTCATAGACATACTCATGACCCGGAACAGCCAGCTTAAATAGCCAGTGTCCAGGGTCATGAGCTAAAGGCAGCTGTCAGTATTCAATGTTAACGACAATAAGGCAGGAAATGGACATTGTCGGCTTATTAAGAGATTCAGTGCTATCATTAGTATAGACAGTTTTTTCAGCTGAGCATAAAGACAGGGAAAGGTTTGTGATCATTTATGATGGACATAAAACAGTGCGGTAAAATAACATTGCCAAAAAAGTATTACCAATAATATTCACTAACCTGTAATGTTACATATATATATTGAGGCAGTTTGGCAATAGCCATGTGCATACAGACCATAGGTGTCCTAAATAGAACTATCTGCGCTGCAGTAAATAGCCAAAAAGAGGTTTACATTCAGGCCAGAGCTGGAATTAAAAATATCCAAAAATTAAACAAAAAACATATAATCAGAGCATTATTACACAAAAGACTATAACGTCAGTAAAAACATATCTTTCGTATTAATAATGAAATATCACCAGTACTGCACTTTAAAATAACTAGTATGTGTATGTACACAATCTACCATGGGTGCTTATTGGTAATGGAATACAGTAAAGATATGTATAGTATCTGATATGTCTGATGCGTATATGATGTCCTAATCTCTTAACCTGTCAAATGTATGGGGGGTCAGCTATGTACCCTAAGCTGTTATTTCTCTCGCTGCCAAAAGTTAATGATGTCACCATCTATATTAAAACCATGTGGCCTTCTGGTTTTCAGCTGGAATATCCAGAAGGCCTTACGGTACAGAAGTCTACTAGTGACATCTCCTCCTCTCTCAGGAGTCCTCACTTGTTCAATGATTTGCCAAGAAAAACTGTTTACATTTTTTCCATGAACATTAATAAAATGTCTCGCCAAATCAGACACCTCTGCACCATTGTCTATATTATTAAGGTGTTCTCTGATACGTGTCCTGGCCTCTCTGGTGGAGCATCCTACATATTGTCTGTTGCACTGGGTGCAATCCACCAGGTAGACCACGTTTGAGGAACGACAATTGGTGCAGTTAGATAGATTGTACACTCTTTGGGTGACTTTCGATTGGAAATGTTTAGTAACTTTTGTGTGGCCGCAAGCTATACACTTATAAAAGTGGCATTTGTAGTGGCCTTTCACACTAAGCCAGCTATTCCCGGTAGCTGTTGATTTCTTTAGCATGCTTGGAGACAGCATGTTAGCAAGTGTGCAGCCCCTTCGTGCTGAAAACTTGCAACCTCTGCCGACATATTCTTTGAGGCTATCTTCCGCTGTCAAAATAGGGAGATGTTTATTTATTATGTCACAAATTTGCTTATATTGTGAACTATATGTTGTGACAAAAAGTGGTTGTGACCTATCAAAGCTAGTAATATGTTGTTTGTTCACGTTATGGGCTAGCATACTATTTCTGTCCATTCGACTTACCTCCGTAAGTGCCCTATTGACAGTTTTTACTGAGTAGCCTCTCTCAAAAAGTTGAGACTTCAATATCTCGCTTTCTCTTTTAAAGTCTATTTCACTCGTGCAATTGCGTTTCATACGCATAAATTGCCCTTTGGCCACACCAAAGCCTGTATGCTTGGGGTGATTACTGCGTGCATGTAACAATGTATTTGAGGTAATCGGTTTCCTGTAAAGGCTGGTTGTCACCTGACCAAGTTCCATGTCACCAATAAGAATAAGATCTAGGTATGGAATTTGTTCTACTTCATGTTGGAAGGTAAACTGGAGATTAAGATCATTCCGGTTAATGTATTGAACAAAATCTCTCATCTGTTGTTCAGTACCTGTCCATACTACTAAAAGGTCGTCTATGTACCTTTTATATGTTTTGATGTAGTCCTTGAAGGGGTTACTGTCTGCATAGACGTGGGACCGCTCCCACCACGCCATAAAAATGTTGGCGTATGATGGGGCAAACTTGGCCCCCATGGCGGTCCCACGTCTCTGCAGAAAGAATTCCCCCTCAAACTTAAAATAATTGTGACTCAGGAGAAAGTCCAGAACCCTCATGATATATCCTATCAATGGGGCATCGTAGTTACTCTGATTTGTAAGAAAAAATTCCACTGCCTTTAGGCCATCCTGGTGGGGTATGGCCGAATAAAGGCCCACCACATCTATGGTGAGCCATGAGCAGTTGCTATCCCAGTTAACCTGTTGTAAGTAATTTAAGAGATGCTTTGAGTCTTTTAGATAGGACGGTATCTGGAGGACAAGAGGCTGGAGGAGGGACTCAACCCAACTAGAGAGTCGCTCAAACAAAGACCCTATCCCGGAGACTATCGGTCTTCCCTTCACTGCTACCACAGATTTATGTACTTTGGGTAGGTGGTGGAAGACCGACATCACCGGACGGGAGACATATAGATACTCTGCTGTATCTGCATCAAGAGTACCCTCTTCCAGTCCGTCATCCAGCATGTCCCAGAGCTGTTTCTTGTAATCCTCAGTCGGATCACTACTCAATCTTTGGTATACATTCTCATCATACAGTTGCCTGTGTGCTTCTGAGACATAATCAGATCTATCAAGGATAACAATACTCCCACCCTTATCAGAGTCTTTAATGACTATATCTTGTCTGACACTTAGATTTTTTAAAGCCTCTCTTTGCGAGATGGTGAGATTAGGATAGGTTCTTTTGTGATTTAGTGAAAGATATATTAAATCTTCCTCTATCCTTTTGTGGAAAGCTTCCAAAAAAGGACCCCTTTCCTTTGTCGGATAGAACACTGACCGTGGTTTAAAGCCTCCATGTGAGGCCTTAAGGTTCTGTGTGTCTAATGAGGATTCTGCATATAGATCCTGTAAACTCATCACATCACAGGTTTCTTGAAAAGATACTAGGTCAGTAATCTCTTGATTGCTAATGATGTTGTTAGGTGTTATGTCAGTGTTTATGGCAAGGTCATTACCCTCCTGAGTTGTGTTGGATGAGGATCTGTTCCAAAAGAATTTTCTTAGGGTTAAATCCCTTATCATTTTATTAACGTCTACTATGGTGTCAAATAAATTAAAATCACTTGTTGGAACATATCCCAATCCAAAACTCAGGACCTGTGTTTCTGGTTCAGTTAGAATTGTAGAAGACAAATTGATTATTTTTAAAGAGTGTACTTGTTCCTTCTGCCTCTGCCTCTGCCTCTTTTTGTTCCCCACCTGCCTCTTGCGCCTCTTTCTGCGTTTCCTCCCCCTTCTGTAGATCTTAGGGCACTCTGAAAACCCTGGTGTGTATCCTGTCTATTTTTACAATTATAATTACATGAAAGAAACCTAACATTTGTGAAAAAATTATGAAAAAGTGAACGATTTTTTTTATTTAATCGCATTTTGCGGTGAAATGGTGGCATGAAATATACCAAAATGGTTGTCTACTAAAAAAAAATATATACATGTCAAGGGATATTCAGGGATTCCTGATAGATATCAGTGTTCTAATGTAACTAGCGCTAATTTTGAAAAAAAAAAAAATGGTTTGTAAATAGCAAAGTGCTACTTGTATTTATTGTCCTATAACTTGCAAAAAAGCAAAGAACATGTTTACATTGGGTATTTCTAAACTCAGGACAAAATTTAGAAACTATTTAGCATGGTTGTTTTTTGGTGGTTGTAGATGTGTAACAGATTTTGGGAGTCAAAATTAGAAAGAGTGTGTTTTTTATTTTTTAGAAATTCCATTTAATGGCGAGAAAAACAGTATATAATATGTGTGGGTACAGTAAATGAGTAAGAGGAAAATTACAGCTAAAAACAAACACCACAGAAATGTAAAAATAGCCCTGGTCCTTAAGGGTAAGACAATTGAAAAATGGTCTTGTCCTTAACGGGTTAAAGGGACAGAATAACTTTAGCTAAGCAAACTACTATTCCATTAGAACACAACACTTCTTTCAAGGACATATTTATAAGACTTGTCCCATATTGGCTAAGAGGTAACCTCTAGAGTGACAGTTCCCCTCTGCCTCATTGTCAGTGGTTAGAGGTGGCGAGTTACCATGGAGCCTGTGATATCACAGAGGAGCTTTTGCTCACAAACAGGTATCAGCTCTTGAGTCAGTGATCACATCACACTTGCTCTGACAATGGATAGGATGTCAGTAGCTTATCATATCTTCAGATCAGCAGTTTGTGGTGTTTGAGTAGCAGATGCTATAACTTTATAGTGTGACTCTATCAGAGATGGTCTCTGAGAAGATTTCACTGTATACGCTTCAGGATTGTGCATAGATGATTAAAGTTGCCAGTTTCTTTTGTGATGCTGTTGTGGAAATATTCTTTATCAATACCAAAATGCAGCTTGGCCTTTGGGTGGTTAAAACCATGGTAGTTGGATATAGTTTGTAAAGGTAGATTTTTTCCCCTCCTTTTAAGAGAAAGATTTTGTTCAGACCCGGACTGTGCACATGTATTTCTACGTCTGGTTTTGAGGTTTTTATGATTCAGCCATTGTCACTCTTCTTCAAGGTAGGCATCCTTTGTCTAGGAAGATTTATCATAAGGCCTGGAAAATGTTTTCTTTCCTGGTGTCACAGGAAGAGTTTCCTTGGAAACCTGAAATTTGTTACATAGTTCAGAGTATCCAATACAGCAGTAGTAGATGACTGGGTAATCACAGTAATAGATATCTGGTAGCTTGAAATACACAGGGAAAAGGTACATTGGAACAGACACAGAGTAAACTGCAACTAAGCGGGTGCATTGAGCCTAGACATCAGAATTTCCTAAATAAAAAGTGAATCAGAGATCAGACAGGTTCTAGCAGAGAAGATTGACGCCGAAAGCAAGGTAACTGACAGGGAAGACTAGTAACATCCTAATAGAGACAGAGGCATGAAACAGACAGGCATGAAACAGGCAGGCATGACACAGGCGCTGTTTACCATTAGACAGGTGTTTAATCCGGTATCTCCTCCTTGGAACCTTTTTGGCCCTACGGGTATTATAAACAACATACGCATGGTTTGGAAAACTTCTCTCTGGAAGATAATATCTTTTACATAATCTGGATGTGGTAAGGGCTCTAAGATTGTCTTTAGGGGCCACTTAGATTTTTTTTGTCAAACTTCTTGCTTATTTGTTTATTTTTTGTCAATCTCATACGGGTCAGATAGCTTCAGCAATTAAACTTGCTTATTGGCTAAAGTAAATGATTAGTAATGCTGGTAGTGAGATCTGTTTCTACTTCTAGGGCGTCTAGGAATTAAGTATCTGTGGAACAAATCTGCAAGACATCTATTTGATTCTTACATTATTTTACTACATTTTATCATTTTTATGTTTTTGTCTCTTGTTTTTAGCAGGAAAGTTCTCCAGGCAGCAGTGTCTGGTCATTATTTTTTGTGTCTTATGTTCTGCTCTTTCATGGTTATCTGGTGGACTCCACATCTTGAGTATTAGACCACAAATGTTATATTTCATGGATTCTAAACACTTTATGAAAGAAAACAAAATTTATACTTACCTGATAAGTTAATTTCTTTCATGGTGATGAGAGTTCACGAGACCCGCCCATTTTTATGCTCAGTTGGTGGCAATAAATTTACCCTACCTTGATCTTTCCTGCTTTTCTGTTTCTTTCCTTCCTTGGCCATATGCTTGAGTGAGTTAATCAGTAAAATGGATATGATTATAAGCTCTTGGTATGTTGAGTATTTTTTGCCTCCTCCTAGTGGACTGGAGTATAATCTAATGGACTCTCACCACCATGAAAGAAATGAATTTATCAGGTAAGCATAATTTATTATTATTATTATTAATAAAGCTCCTCTTTTGAAATCAAAAGTATACGAATTTTATAAGTATTTTTTAAAAGATTTTTATATTGGTGTAAATCTATTATGATCTTGAGATCTTAATAATCATGTAGCAGATTTCCTTAACCTCTTTTTTTAGCTTATATATGTTTGTAAACTAACTTTGTAGATTTTAATTTTTATATAAACAGGTCTCTACTTGAGCTTCCCAAGAAGTTTTTAATAGAACTGTTCATCAAACCATCGGATTAGAGGAAGAGGTAAACTATTTTATTTACCACCTCTTGGGTTAAGCACTTTTTAAATTTGTGTTTCTTATAAAAGTATTTGCTTTTGGAGAGCTGCCTACACCTCTAGAGGACCTAAATGGAAGCCAAGCAGAGTGATATTCTCTGTAGGGAACTGGAATGGTAGAGAATTTGTGGAGCTGGGAGAGGGGAGGGGATTTAGTTTAATAAGTTTTTCAACTTGTGCTTTTCATTAATTCTTTTAATATTAGAATAACAGTTTTATTTTATTCTCGGAAGGACCGAAAAGGACACCAACCAGAGTGACACATCCTCTATGGAGAATTGGATTAGTGGTGGTGGTGGGATGGTGTAGGAGAGAGGGAGGAAGTAATTGTCACACTGTTTAATGCACCTTTTAGTTTTTTTGGGAAAAGCAGGTAATCTTCAGCAAAATATAGCAGTGGAATTACTAATGTTTACTATTTTTAAAACAGGTCTCTTTATTTGAGCTTCCCACAAAGGTTTAAATAGAACTGTTCTTCAAACCCTTGGAATGGAGGAAGAGGTAAGCTATTTTATTTACCATCTATTTTGGGTTAAACTATATTTTAAACCGAGAAAGGATATTTTTCTATGCTAGATATGGAAGAAAGCTTAATTGCGCCACTTAAAATGAAATCAATTATTCACTTTCAACAAGATAAAATGCCTTTTGTGGTAAGAAAGATTCTTATATTAAGAGAATCTATATATGCTTGCTATAAATGTACTAACGTTCGGAAAATTCAGCATGAAATCTCAGATCAGCTACAAATTACTGGGAATCCTGACTTTGAGGCAAGTCTACAAGGAGGAGCATTTAAGGTCTGGGAGTATTATTAGATCCAAGATATAAAGTAGCAAAGTATTTTCTGGATATTAAAAGAAATCTGTCTAATAGCCATTTATTTATGTATTTTCAAATTAGACATTATGGTAATGAGCTAATGAAAAAATATGGTAATAATTGGAAGAATACACATATAACAGGAGTGACAAAGACCTAAAAATCTGGTAACTATTCAATTTCTCCAATCTATAGGAAGTTGATACAGGAAGAGAGTATACCTATTATAGATAATATTAAAAAATAAGTGGGAAAAGATAGGTGTCATCGATTCTAATATAGCAAAAAGTATTAATAGAGTTAAAAGAGCAACTCTCTCGGCATCTTGGAGAGAATCCCACCTTAAAATTATAAACATGGCATACATTACCCCCTGCCAATCCATAGGAGGCAAAGTTTGTAAAACTGAATTGTGGGTGTGGTGAGGAGTGTATTTATAGGTATTTTGAGGTTTGGGAAACTTTGCCCCTCCTGGTAGGATTGTATATACCATATGTCACTAGCTCATGGACTCTTGCCAATTACATGAAAGAAACCTAACATTTGTGAAAAAATTATGAAAAAGTGAAATGAAATATACCAAAATGGGCCTAGATCAATACTTTGGGTTGTCTACTAAAAAAAAATATATACATGTCAAGGGATTCCTGATAGATATCAGTGTTCTAATGTAACTAGCGCTAATTTTGAAGGAAAAAAAAAATGGTTTGTAAATAGCAAAGTGCTACTTGTATTTATTGCCCTATAACTTGCAAAAAAGCAAAGAACATGTTTATATTGTGTATTTCTAAACTCAGGACAAAATTTAGAAACTATTTAGCATGGTTGTTTTTTGGTGGTTGTAGATGTGTAACAGATTTTGGGAGTCAAAGTTAGAAAGAGTGTGTTTTTTATTTTTTTTCATCATATTTTATAATTATTTATAGTAAATTATAAGATATGTTGAAAATAATGGTATCTTTAGAAATTCCATTTAATGGCGAGAAAAACGCTATATAATATGTGTGGGTACAGTAAATGAGTAAGAGGAAAATTACAGCTAAAAACAAACACCGCAGAAATGTAAAAATAGCCCTGGTCCTTAAGGGTAAGACAATTGAAAAATGGTCTTGTCCTTAAGGGGTTAAAAGGACAAAATAACTTTAGCTAAGCAAACTACTATTCCATTAGAACACAACACTTCATTCAACGACATATTTATAAGACTTGTCCCATTTTGGCTAAGAGGTAACCTCTAGAGGGACAGTTCCCCTCTGCCTCATTGTCAGTGGTTAGAGGTGGTGAGTTACCATGGAGCCTGTGATGTCACAGAGGAGCTTTTGCTCACAAACAGGCATCAGCTCTTGAGTCATTGATCACATCACACTTGCTCTGATAATGGATAGGATGTCAGTAGCTTATCATATCTTCAGATCAGCAGTTTGTGGTGTTTGAGTAGCAGATGCTATAACTTTATAGTGTGACTCTATCAGAGATGGTCTCTGAGAAGATTTCACTGGATAAGCTTCAGGATTGTGCATAGATGATTAAAGTTGCCAGTTTCTTTTGTGATGCTGTTGTGGAAATATTCTTTATCAATACCAAAATGCAGCTTGGCCTTTGGGTGGTTAAAACCTTGGTAGTTGGATATAGTTTGTAAAGGTAGATTTTTTCCCCTCCTTTTAAGAGAAAGATTTTGTTCAGACCCGGACTGTGCACATGTATTTCTACGTCTGGTTTTGAGGTTTTTATGATTCAGCCATTGTCACTCTTCTTCAAGGTAGGCATCCTTTGTCTAGGAAGATTTATCATAAGGCCTGGAAAATGTTTTCTTTCCTGGTGTCACAGGAAGAGTTTCCTTGGAAAACTGAAATTTGTTACATAGTTCAGAGTATCCAATACAGCAGTAGTAGATGACTGGGTAATCACAGTAATAGATATCTGGTAGCTTGAAATACACAGGGAAAAGGTACATTGGAAAAGACACAGAGTAAACTGCAACTAAGCGGGTGCATTGAGCCTAGATATCAGAATTTCCTAAATAAAAAGTGAATCAAAGATCAGACAGGTTCCAGCAGAGAAGGTTGACGCTGAAAGCAAGCTAACTGACAGGGAAGACTAGTAACATCCTAATAGAGACAGAGGCATGAAACAGGCAGGCATGACACAGGCGCTGTTTACCATTAGACAGGTGTTTAATCCGGTATCTCCTCCTTGGAACCTGTTTGGTCCTACGGTTATTATAAACAACATACGCATGGTTTGGAAACTTAACTTCTCTCTGGAAGATATCTTTTACATAATCTGGATGTGGTAAGGGCTCTAAGATTGTCTATAGGGGCCACTTAGATTTTTTTGTCAAACTTCTTACTTATTTGTCTATTTTTTGTCAATCTCATACGGGTCAGATAGCTTCAGCAATTAAACTTGCTTCTTGGCTAAAGTAAATGATTAGTAATGCTGGTAGTGAGATCTGGTTCTACTTCTAGGGTATCTAGGAATTAAGTATCTGTGGAACAAATCTGCAAGACATCTATTTGAGTCTTACATTATTTTACTACATTTTATCATTTTTATGTTTTTTGTTTCTTGTTTTTAGCTGGAAAGTTCTCCAGGCAGAGGTATCTGGTCATTATTTTTTGTGTCTTAAGTTCTGCTCTTTCATGGTTATCTGGTGGACTCCACATCTTGAGTATTAGACCACAAATGTTATATCTCATGGATTCTAAACACTTTATGAAAGAAAACAAAATTTATACTTACCTGATAAGTTAATTTCTTTCATGGTGATGAGAGTTCACGAGACC